>NC_048598.1:42482224-42782224 GCF_003668045.3 Cricetulus griseus
ATTCACCGGCAAGGAGGGACGCCAATAAGGCGTCCAATAAGATAAGTCCTATAAAATATATAGATTTATGATAATTAAGACTGAGCTAGCAGATGAGAAGTCCTAGTCATTGGCCAAGCAGCTTTGAACCTAATACAAGTTTCTGTGTATTAATTTGGGCCCTAACTCGGGCGGGCGGCTGGCGTAAAGCACACATGTGGCAGTGGGGCTCGGCAGCTTTTGGCAGAAAGATTTATCGTAACAGAGGACTGTCACTTGTAGTTGGCCTCTGACCTCTACATACCACACATGCATACTTTTATATACATCTACTTGCTAGTTTACCCACATGAACACACACACACACACACACACACACACACACACACACACACACACACACAAATAAAATGAAACAAATTGAAGCCTAACATCCTTAAAATGGTTCTGTGAGTAAAATGTGAACATGTTTTATTCCATAAATTTTTCCAGTCTATTAATAAAATAAATGAAACACAATGCTACTTTTCATTTCGTGCTTTATATGACCTCAGACTACTGCTTTGAATATAAATTCAACAATAAACATCTCTTTTCAATATTGATTCACTCAGTCTATACAGACACATACAAATACCCACTAACACACCCCTGTCAATAGTGTTTTGGGGAATCAGTCACTGTTAAATTTTATGTTTATGTTGTAAGTATATATTTTCATTGACTGTCAATGTCAGGATGTTAAAACTTCTTTCATTAATACTACAGTTTACTTACAAGCATGCCTTTATTCATTATTTATTATAAACTACAAGATAAGTTTTAGACTGTTAACCTGAAATAGACTATGCCTATGACTTTCTCTTGCATAGCACCCTTGCTCATCCATCAGTAGTTGAGATCTAAAGTGGGAAAAGCCTGGACTGAGACTCCTGATTACACTATTGCAAGGTGGCACATTCTACATACCATGTTACAGTCTGTCAACACATGGGCTTAACCTTGTTATTTGGCTTTGAAAGACCCGAGTGCCCTCAATATCCATTCCCCATAACTATAAAACTAGAACTTAATTTGTTTCATGTTCTTGTCTCCTTCCTGGCTGGATGGTTTGTGTTTAGAGGTGACCTTGGTCATATCCATCTACTATTTCCAGATTTGTGACCTAAACTGGCTTCTACCTCTTAACTAACTCTTCCTTTGCTCTTTACACCATCGAAATCCAGGTCACATACCCAATTTGTTTTATGAAACCACCAATCTAGCACCGCACAAAAATTCTTCAATTTTATATCAGTTATTTTCAGGTGTTGCCTTTTCAGGTTTTGACCTACAAAGTTAGAAGTCAAGCACTCAATTACTTCTTCATATCCACCAAAATCTTTCTGGAATTCATAAATTCTCTTTTGAAGTTTTTTTTTCAGATATACAACAGAATATTTTGTAAGTTTACATCAGATCATATTTCATTTAAAGTTACTTAAGACAGAACTATGGTGATCTTTAAAATATCCTTGTTTATTTCTAGAAATTCATTGAGAGAGATGTTAGAGAGTAACATGGCCAAGGTTCCAAGTATCCTACAAAGGAATTTCATCCCTAACAAAACCAGTACCCAATGGAAATGACCCATGAATAATAATATTGACAACTTACTAGTTAAAACATTTTGGGTTTTTGAAGCATAACACTATTTCTGAATTGTAAGTACATTAGTTAGGAATAAGAGTAAATGGCTTTTTAAAAATTCTCCTACCAATTAGGTTAAAAATAATTACATTTAAAATTTTAGATAAAGCATATTAGTAAACAAATTATGTCATTGAATGTTAAGGTATTGGTCTTCAAATAAATAAAACAATTATACATTGCTGTATATATGAGCAAATTTATACTAAATTTAATATGAAATTGTTTATCCATTTATATCATAGTTTCATCCTTATTACTGTAATAAAACAATTCAAAAAAGCAACAAGGGAAGAAAGGCTTTATTTACTTTAAAATTCCAGCTTATAGTTCATCATTTAGAGAAAATAAAGACAGGAACTCAAATAACTAGTTCCATCAGGTCCACAGTCCACAATGAGAAACAGGGAACACATACATATCAACTATGAGCCTGCTGTTCACAAAGCTCTCTCTATTCTTTTGCAATCCAGATCCAAAAGCCTTGCATGGTGCCACTGTTAAATGATCTGAGTCTTCCCACATCAATCAAAGTTCAAGATAATCTCCACAGATATGCCCACTGACTCATCTGATACAGGCAAATATTTGAGTGAATCTTCCTTTCCAAACTAAACACTACAAGTTATAAGCATCTCCAAGTACATTAACAGTGGTTTTACAACAATGCCATTGACAGCTTAACTTTCATTGTTTTCTTATAATACATCTGAAATAATGATTGCCAGATTAAAAACTCAAGCAACAGCTCTTGACTGTTTTGTTTTTACACACCATTAATCAAAATACAGAGTTCACTAATTGCACCCAGTAGTTTGACTGAGAAAAATTTAAAGTTGAATGTAATTAATATACAGACGAATGAGTATTTGTTAGCATGAAGCTAAAGATATTTATGGATATTTTCTGATAACTTTTATATCTATTTTTGGTTTTAAATAATAATGTTCTTTACTAAGACACAGATTGGTTCTATAGCATTATCTATTTTGTCTGATGCCACATTGCCATGCAAATTATTTGATATTAGTGATTGCTATTTTAGTCACGGTATGTGTTCTTTTCCTCAAAACTCCAAAGAAAAATATTTTTTTTCTTTTCCTATCATTACATTATGGGTTGATGTGAAAATTTCAGGAATGACCAGTTAGCAGCTGTGTAGAAACTTCAGGGGTCTGCCCTTGGACTTGTAAGAAAATGAAGCCATTGCCCATAAAGGACCACTAACACCTTTTCATGTTTATTTTTTGTTTTGTTGTATTTATTTCAGACAACTCTGTTTCCAGAAAACTACAAGGAAGCAATTAGAATTGATTAGTAATTTTAAATCTTGAAAGGGAAACAGTTGAAAAAGCATATACTAAGGAATGTGATCCTAAACACATTTGAGGGAAATTCCTTCCAATTTGAATTGTTGTGAATTCCCTATAAAAACCTCCATAGGTCCTGCCCAAATGATGTGACACTCTAATAATTCCCCATGGGAGGCCTCACCCTCTATGAGGAGTGAATGGGGAGTGGGAATGGGAGAAGTTGGGAAGAGTGCAAGGATAGAGGGAGAGGAAACTGGGATTGGTGTGTAAAATAAGATTGTTTTAATAAAAATAAAACTCAAAAAAGAAAAAAGTTCCAAAGCTCTCCGTGTTTGATAAGAAACTACTCTGAGACTCGTTCTCATCCCTTTCCTTGCTCATACAAGCAACAGACTTTTCTTCATGCTACTGTCTCATGGTTATGATATTGACAATGCACTTACACAGGAGTAAATCCAATGGGTTGGGTTCCATATCTCAGTTAAGATGATGTATTGCCCATGATTAAGACAATTTTCAAATACTAGACTAATATTCTTGCATATCATTTTGGTATATAACTGTCTACATGTAGACATCAACACAAAATTAATCTAGAGTATTAAGATGTATCCATTGCTGATAATTACATATAATTAAATACTCAGACTTTTGTTAACTGACAGTTTATATGGTGAATAGAACAAAGGAAAGGACTTTGCCTCAAAATTGTAAGACCCTAAAAGAAGGCTGATATTTGACATTATTTGAGGTAGAAAACACTATTTATACATGTCAGGAATGTTTTAATGCCACTTTAATTAGTCTGGTCCTGTGTTCTGTTTACAATTTCTGTGCTCCAAGAAAACTTGATGAAAAACAAAATAACCAAAAATTTAAAGTAAAAGCACATTTTTAGGTTAAAATACACTCTACTACTCCACAAAATTCAATTAGAAACAAAAAAGTGTACATTATCAAAATATTGACTTTTTTCTTCATTTGAGGGTGTGAATGAGAGTGATTCCCCATATACTCAATATTTGAATATTTGACATGCACTAGGTGGAACTGTTTAAGAGAAATTAGTAGGAGACATGTTAGTCAGAGTTAAGCTCTTCGATACTACCCCAGTGCCATGGCTGCCTATATGCTACCATGCTCTGTACCACGATGGTCATGAATTCTACCATCCTCTGGATTATGATTTCAGAAATTACATGTTTTCTGTTGTAAGTTACCTTACTATGATGTTTTATCATGGTAATAGAAAAGCACCTAAGGCACCACCCAGAATGAAACTGAGGGATAAAATAATAGGTGTATAATACCAGGTTGAGACAGGGTCATATGGCCAGGTCACTCAGATACTAACAGTACAGAGATAATGTCACTTTTCAGAGCAGGTATTCATCATGGACAATGGCATAGCATATATCAATTTGCAAGAAACATTTAATTTTTTTTGTTTTTGTTTTTCGAGACAGGGTTTCGAAGATAGCTTTGAAGCCTATCCTGGCACTTGCTCTGAAGACCAGGCTGGCCTCAAACTCACAGAGATCCACCTGCCTCTGCCTCCTGAGTGTTGGGATTAAAAGCATGCACCACCAAAGCCCGGCAAAACATTTAAGTTTTAATGATAGAACATGCAATTCATAATAAATCTGGTAACATTACTTGCTATTGAAAACTATATATCTCTTTTTAAAAAAGCTTAATAGTCTTAAGTTTTATATGTAGTTCTTTTTGCCTATGTTACTTAACATTTATTTTTAATCCTTTGGTGATTTGTTTATTTGTCTAATAATTTTTCTTTTACTGCTCAATGCCCCCCACCAGAGACATGGTAATGCATTGACTGAAGGAATCATAGTCCTTCTATTAACTATGGGTTTTCATTGACATGAATTGCATATGCTTTCAATTCAAAAAGACTGGCATTTTACTTACATGCAATCAAAATGAGCTGAAAACATCAATTATAACCAGCAGGGCAATAAATTAGTTCATATGCTTTGCTAGTTTTAAACAAGGTATTAAAGTTCTCTGTATTGCTAGGAAGCATTGAAGGGTAAATGCAATGTGTCTCCTCCATTGTTATATCATAGATTAATAATGTTTCAGAAAAAATTCAGAAATCTATTTTAAGTGACAAGTAGCCAGTTTTTATTCTATTATTATATTTTTGTAAGATAATTCATTTAGTTAGTATTTTTACTGTATCTGTTACATATTCAGCTCTTACAAACTTTTCTGAATTAACTATTTAGGATGGTTTCAGAATTACATTGGTAAAATAAACTGTGTGCAAGGCCGTGTGATAGTGTCAATAGATTATATTTAGAGTGTTGAGAGCGGTGCCAGTTATTAATCAACATGACATGTTTCTCAAATGCTTATTTTATAGCTGAATAGACTTTCTCATAAGGCAATGAGCTTGCCAATATTTAAATGCAAATTTGTGTGCCATTATTAAACTCTATACTCTGGCACCACTGAATTACTTTTGAGTCATAATTAGGCACTTATTCTAGACATTTGAACTCCCTGTTCTTAATAGAATAATTGATTGCTGAATGTATTCAAATACCAAAACTAGTTTGATAAATTAAATGTCATACACTTCATTTTTTGTTTATCAGTGAAAATCTGTAAACAATTTAAACATTACAATCTTAATCTGTGTATGAAAATTCAGAATTTGAAATATGCTCATCCTGGTGATAATTTTTAGATTTTTTTTTACTTACTAATACCTACATTGTTCAGAGGAAGAACTTATGGGAACAAAATACCTACTCAGTCCCTGAATATATATAGCTAGTATCCTTCATAAGCTACTAATTAAGTGAGAGAATTAAGTTGGCAAAAGCCAAAATAAGAATTTAAACAATATAAAGAATCAATTCAGATGATAGCTAATGTATATATTAAATTATCACATTGGGCCTTCTTTCGGAGATTTTAATGGTGTTGCCAACAGCCCACATTTTCTAACTATTCATTTAAATTACTTCTATAACAAAGGGGAAGACTTAAGGATCAAAATGAGAGTGGGACTGTGCCTTATCCTGCAATCAGATCAAGTTAGCACTACACCTTTCTTATAATACACATTACTTATCAAGGCTAACAGATTTAATATAAAGTCCTTTACATAGAATTATGTCTGTGTGAGTTTATTCATCCATTTCCTAAAAGAAAAGGCAAAGCTAGATATACTTTGTACAAGTACCTCAAGCCAATATTGAAAAGGAGGAATGGTTTCATCAAAAACTGATTTAAACACTTGTATTATCATGAATAAATGTGTATTTAACATTTGGAAATGTAAATAAGTTATGTAAGTCTAGGGAAATGCTCAAGGTTACAAGAAAGCACTGATATTAGAGATAATTGAATAGGAAGTCAAATGATACTGTTAATGACTAGGAAATATGTCTTGTAATTAACATATTTTCAATGAACTATTCATGTAGTTTTCTTTGTTTTTTCTTAATTAGGGCTGCCTTTTGACAAAAGCTTCCACCTGCAGAACAAGTAATAATCTATACTTTGAAAGTAATGAAGGATGTGATTATACAGTATGGAGTAAATTTTAAATTTTGAAAGTAAAAGTGGGATTTCAGTGAGACTGTGTGTATTTGCATCTCTCTCTCTCTCTCTCTCTTTCTCTCTCTCTGTGTGTGTGTGTGTCTGTGAGTGTGTGTGAAATGTTTCTTTAATTATTTTTTAGTAATAAAAACCTGGATGTCAGGAATCGCATAGGAATCTAAGCAGCAACCTCCTCTTTCTCTTGTTCTTGATTAATAAAGGCCAAGACCATCTCTAAGTCTGTCCCATTATTTCCTGTCACTCATCTGAGTCCTCCAAAACCTCTCTGACTAATTTCTGTCAGCAGACAGGTAACTCAACCCTCTGATACAAAGCACCTTTTATTGGCAATCTTGGGAGTGTCAGAATGCAATCAAAGTATCACAAGTGTGTGTGTGTGTGTGTGTGTGTGTGTGTGTGTGTGTGTGTGTGTGTGTGCTTTCTCTATGGCTCTTTTATCCTTGTCAATTTGTTTGTTTTAGCCTTTTTAAATTTGTGTATTTTTATTTTATATTATTTCATTATTTTTTCATTTTTAATACCTATTTGTGAGAGAGGAAAATGGAGAATGAGGAGAGAATGAGACAGAGAGGGAAATAGATAGAGACAGAGAGATAGAGAGAGGGAGAGAGAGAGAGAGAAAGGGGTGTGGATTTCAGTGAATGAGGAGATAGGTTGGATAGGTTGCATCTTCCTGACTTCTGGTTCAACAAGTATGCCAAGAAGAAAACTTTAGATAAATTATATTTAGCAGAGTCATTGAAGAAACAGAAAACAATCAGAACTTGCAGTTCAGAGAGCCTGATCTAGCCTTCCCTATGTAGTATTTGGAGACAGACAGCTGATAACACAAAGTACCTGGTATAACTTTGTGTTTGCAGCGTTTGTGTACCATGTACTGAGGAGCTTGCTTGATGCAAGCAGGTTCTGGTCAGCTGGCAAGCCAGGATTAGAAGATTAGAAGAAGTAGAATCTGTCTGCTCTTAATGATTAGTTGAAATAGTGATAGTTGGTGCACCAGTGTACTGTTTGCTTGTAATAAAGGAATTGTTAATACAGTGACTACCTTGGGCAAAATGTAATTTAATATGTATATTAAATGCAAAATTCCTATTGTAAACAAGATGAAAATGAAACACAAGTAAGTTTTGGCATGCCTTATTAGGAATGAGAAAGTATTAAAAACTTTTAGGCAGAGATCCAGTTATTAATAACTCTTGGAACTGGTGGGATAATATCATATTATGTTCTGAATTTAAATATTATATGTTGCATCTAATACAGGCAGGGATTGGGCGTAGCCTCCAAAACTCTATAGGCTACAAAGAAAGGAGATCAAGGCAACAGATGATGTTTAGTGTTAGGTACAAAAGTGTTAGAAGCCCTGTAATGCCAATGAAGTTTTGGAAATAGCACTCTGTCCAAGGCGTGGAATATGGATGCCTGTAGCAAAATTTGTTGTCATTGGCTCTATTATGAACACCTACATACAATTCTATTGACAGATTCGAAGAATCTTTCAGGCTTGGAATTATACAAATATACATGTCATGAGCAAATAGGGGCAGGTGTACTTTGTTTATCCATGGACATCATTTCTAGTATCCTTTCCTTTCCTTTGTATTGGAAGAGACAATATTGTAAAATTATAAGAAAAAAAGAGCTGATCAATTCAATGTAAGGTTATTATTAAATGAAAGATTTTTAAATAATGTACGTCAGATACATAGATTGTAATAAATAGAAATGTCCTCTTACACACAAATTGAAAACAGTGGGACAAATTATTGGTTGACAATTCACACTGTAGACTAGGCCTACTGGCTAACTAGCCCCAGTGATCACATGCCAGGATAGTGACAGCAGTAGCAGGTCTTTCATGTGGCCACTGGGTATTGAGATCACTTCCTCATATTTAAGTAGGAAGCACTTTGTAGCTTGAGCTATCTCCATAGTTTAAGTATTAATCATTTACAAAACTTTACAAATGACATAATTTTAAAATAGGAAACATGACATCAATGCTTTTAGTGACATTGGGATTAAGGCTTAGAAAATGTAAATTTGGGCCATGATCTAATATGTAATAATTTTAATACATGGTCCTCTGGAGAAGGGGAAAGGAACAAGATCCCCTGAGTAAATTGGGAGCACGGGTAGAGGGAAAACAGAGTTAGGAGAAAGAGAAGGCAAGAGGGGGTAAGGACATCATGAGGAACTGGGAAGATTGAGTCAGGGGAAGAATAGAGGAGAGCAAGTAAAGAGATACCTTAATAGAGGGAGAGATTATAGGTTCAAAGAGAATTCTGGCACTAGGGAAATATCCAGAGGTCTACAAGGATGACCCCAACTAGGAATCTAAGCAATAGTGGAAAGGCTACCCTAAATGCCCTTCTCTGATAATGAGATTGATGACTATCATATATGCCATCCTAGAGCCTTCATCCAGTAGCTGATGGAAGCAGAAGCAGACACCCAAAGCTAAACACTGAGCTTAACTCCTGAAATCCAGTTGCAGTGAGGAAGGAGTGATGAGCAAAGGGCTCAAGACCAGACTGGGAAAACCCAGTGAGCTCATGGACCCCAGAATGACAGCTCAAAAACCAGCATAGGACAGAACCAGGGCCCCGTGTACATGGGTGTCAGGAAGCCTAGGCAGTCTATGGGGCCACTGGTAGTGGAAAAACATTTATCCATAGTGTACAATTGGATATTGGAAGTCCATTCCCCATGGAGGGATACTCTCTTAGCCTAGACACATATGGGAGGGCCTAGGCCCTGCCCCCAATGAGGTAACAGATTTTAATGATCCCCATGGAAGGCCTCACCCTTTCCATGGAGCAGAAATGGATGGGATAGGGGGTTGGAGAAAGGCATTGGAGGATGGAAGGGACAAGAAACTGGGATTGATATGTAAAATAAGATTGTTTATAATTCAAATAAATAAGGAAAGTTATAAAAGAATAAACTCTATATAAAGGAATAAACAAGATTAATATGGTATGTACAGTTTGTCTACCACCTTGCACTAATTCAGCTGATGCCAGAACAACTCCATGACATAAATGTCATGTTTTTCTGCCTTTACACAGGGAAATAACATAACAAGGAGAAAAGTAATCCTAAAAATAGGAGTAATCAAATTCTAAACACTTTTGACTGTTAATTTTTAGAATATATATTTGAAAATACATGTGATTCACCTGGTAGCTTTTCATGTTTCTTCCAATAAAGTAATTTTGTCTAAATAAATAACATCACATTTTAACACCAAGGGAGAAATTCTCAAATCAAGAAAGTATGAACCATCTTTCAGCCCAGAGATTACTATGCCAGTAACCTCTTCCTCAGTCAACTGTCTCTCATGAGTGGTAGGATACCTGAGACACTCTGTGGACAAGGCTGAAAAAATTTTGCTTCCTATTTTCCACGTGTCAGTCTGTGTTCTAAATAAAGTAGAGTTAAAACTTCAGTTATTGAGAGACCTAAGATGGTGAGATGGTGACTATGTATAAAAGGTGGGGAAACAATTGCTATTGGATTGTTTTTCTTTGTCTTCTACTTCTCCTTCTCCTACTCCTCTTCCTCTGCCTCCCTCTCCTCCTTATTCTCAATAAACAAACAGAAGGTAATGAGCCTAATAAAAGGCTCAAAAAACAAATATAGACACAGTGTTACACTACAGTTCATTATATATGAACTGTAGAGGAAAACCAGAAATTTATTTTATTAGATGAAGTAAAACAAAATAAGCATAAGATACTTCTTTTTAAAAGCCATGACACATTATACTCCCAAGATGCCTTTGAGTCTGTTTTCTGTTGGCTATCTGGTGATGGGCATGCAGCCTACCCTGAAGACTGGCTTGTTTCCCCAGTAGGGCTCCTTTGGACAGAATGGAATTTTCATTTGCAAGTGGTTATCAATTGGAGACAGGTCTAGCTTGACGATGAGGCATGTTTCCACCTTTCTTTACTGGTCTGGGTTCCTATCAGTTACAGGCCCTGTGCATGCTGCCTCAGTCTCTATGAGTTCATATATCCATCAATATGGTTCATTTAGAAGGCCTTGATTTCTTCATATACTTCATCCCCTCTGGCTGTTACAATCATTCTGATTTCTCCCCCACAGAGTACCAAGCAGAAGGATTTATTCTGTTTAGGACTAGGTGTTCCAAGAACTCTCATTATCTATTTAATAGCTGGTTGTAGTTCTCTGCATTTTGCTTGGAATTTGTTTCAGCTTTGATAGCTTGCACAATATCTTCTTTTTTCCAAAACACTAGCACATAAGGGTGAAGGCTCTATGCAGACACCAACTCAACTTCTCTATGTTCAATGAGATGTGTAGGTGTTGTCTTCAGCAACATGAACTTACTGTCAGTTTGTGGAAAGCAACCTATAGTCTTGGTAACAACCTTGGTTGTTTAGAGGTTTCTGATTGTCTGGGGATTTCTATGCATACCTTTAGTCAATACTCAATTATACATTACATTACCCAATCCCAGTACTGGAAACTTCATTTTGTGACAAAACATGCTCAGTTGGAGCTCTATCTTCCTTATCATTTGAAAATTTCATTTTGCTTAACTTCATACATGTCTGTAGTTTAGGAGACCTATCTGCTTTGCCCTTTGGTTGTTAAGTAACACTGCTACTGTTAACTGAATAAATGAGATATAAAAATACTGTGTCTGTTCAGTTGCCAGGCTACATGTTTTGTATCTCATGTTTATTACCTATGTGACTTAGAAAAGTTTAATTAGTCACACCAATTCTGCACTATCTTGTTCACATATAAATGTAAATAATAAAGTGTACTAAGATTAATGCCATAAAGATTAATGGGGGTAGTACTAAAAAGTTACTTTTGTCTTTTATTTGTCAATATTTCAGGTATGGGAGTTTTCATTTCTTCTAAAACAGAACTTAAAAACAAACCAACAAAAACATGTGATTCCCACTATTTATTTGATCTGTTTTAGGAACAGTGAACTAATGTAAAATTATGTGATTCATGAATAAGTATATTTCTGAATTACATTATATCTCATTATTCAGCTTTCATGTTTACTCACTTTAATCATTAATAGTAGGGAATCAGAGTCAATTGTTTTAAAATATTTTCAAGTTCCAATGTTTTGTGATGTTTTTGAAGAACAAAAACTGTCATACAGATTAGTCATATAAAATATTGGACATGAAAGTCTTAAATAGTACTCACTGAAGCAGTGTTATTTTTTGAAGAAAATTCTTTATGCTGATTTTATTGAGCCATAACACCTTAGCTTAATTGTTATTAGTATAACTCCTTCCTATGAAAAATTCTTTATAAATTCTAATAGTCAATAAACAATATAATTTGGATATTATACAAGGAGTCTTAAAATAACAGAACTGATGAATCCATATTTTCTCCCTATTTATATATGGGATTTATTAAACCAGCTCCAGGATTTGGTTCAACAGGAATCATCTGAGACTGCTGTTATTGTTCAGTCCACAAGGTAGAATGTCTTTGCAGTCAAATATGGTTCTGGAATCCAGGAAGAATCCTGAGCTTCTGCTGGACTTAATTCTACATTAGAATCCTGAAAATGTTGGACTCAGCAGTGGCTACAGCCATAGGTTAAAGGAACTTGCTACTGAGAGTGAGAACAAGCAAGCAAAAGTGGGTCCCTTCTTCTATATCCTCTTGTTACCACCAGAAGCGGTGGCCCAGATTTAGGGTGAATATTTGCTCTTCTAATAACCTGATTAAGAAAATCCCTCAAGATCAGATTTTTCTTTATAAAAGGGAAATTGAGCAGATAATTATAGATGAATGGTGGGGGGTTGCTGGGTGAGGAGGTTTGAGGGGTAGGGAAGAGGGTTTTCATCTAGGGAATATAGGGGGAGATGACTAAAATTAAGGGACATTAATGAATAGTATGGGAACAATACAATAGGAACTTTTTATAATATATATATATATATATATATTTATATATATATAGGCAATTTAAATTAAATCACAAAATATTGGGGAAGATTGAGTCTCAAATGGTCATTCCCCCATCATTAAAGGAAACTTCCAATACCAGGAATGTGTTATCCCTTGGGAATCCACTCCAAAAAGCCAGGCTGTTGCCAAGACAATAGGTTGCTCTCCAAAAATCTGTATCTCATTCCTATATTCTAATGTCTTTGGTATAGGAATGTTCTCTGTATGCTATCAAAAGAGAAATGAAAAGATGAAGCAAACCACAAAACCTTTTATCTCCAATGGTGCACTGTCTGCAGGATTATATTAGGGCAATGGTGGCACAAAACTTGTGGAAGTAACCAACCAATAACCAGTTTGACTTAAGGCTTACTCCATATCTTGGGGCCTATACCCAAAAACTATAAAGTGCAGATACTGAGGGTAAAACCAAACATTAGTAGTCTTTAAAAAAAAAAAGTGGTGATAAAATGACTCCTGATGGGATTCTGTGATACTTACAATTCACTGCCTTATAGAGCCATTTGAGACTCCCTCCTGTAGCAAATAGGAACAAATACAGACACCAAAGCCAGACAATATGAAAAGAGGGAGACTCTGAACACTCAGACCTAAATTGGATGTCTCCATCAAATTCCTCCCTATAGAGCTTAGACAAATTGGTAGAATAGGCAAAATAATCTAAGAGTCAGAAGGAATGGAGGACAACAAGAAAACAAGGTCTCTAAGTAAACATGAGCAAAGCTGATGTGATGAACTCAGTGACTGAATGCACGGGTCTGCACCATCTCCTCTGCTATTATGGTTTCCTGTTTAATGTATGTTTATGAGATTCCCAAGTGTTTCATTAGAGATAGCTCTGATTCTTGTGCCTTCTCTTGTGGTGTTTTTATTTTCCTTCTGTTACTTTGTCCTTTCAGACTTTGATGTGATCGTTTTGTTTTATATTTAATGTTTTATTTTGTCATATTTTAATATTACCTTTAGAACCCTATTCTTTTCTAATGAAAGACTGTATGTGAATGGATCTGGATGGGGCGGGGGTGTTGGTGAGGAACTTGGAAGAGTAGAGGGAAGGGATTCTATAATCGGAATATTTTTTGAGAAAAAAATCTGTTTCCAATGAAAGGGAAAATATTTTTAAAAAGAATCATCTGGGTGATGGTGGTGTACAAATTTAATCCCAGCACTCGGGAGGCAGGGGCAGCAAATCTCAGTGAGTTCAAGGCCAGGCTGGTCTACAAAGGGAGTTCCATGACAGCCAGGATTGTTACATAGAGAAAGTCTGTTTTTAAAAACAAACAAACATACAAAAAGAATGAAAAACCCCTCATGTCAGTTCCCAGAACCTTAGGTACTAGTTGACCCATGATGCAATCAACTCCACAACTAGACCTAAGTATCACAAATGTGAAGTGCCTTGAAAAAGCTCATCTGTGAAGAGTTATCTCTAAGTAGAGAATCCATTCAATAATAAGTGGTTTCTAATTCTTAATTGAACCTCATTAGTGTGTAAATACATAAATGGACTCAAATTGGAGGGCATACTGAAGAAATTTTGGAGACATAACATAGTTGGAGAAGTAGGCTCTGGAGTTACACTGTTGGAGACTATACCTGTCCAAGCCCATCTCCATTTATATGCTGCCTGACCACTTTGAGATAGATAATCATCTGTCCTCTACTGTTTCTCTGCCATATCACAGGCTTCAAAGTAATAAAATCTATTCACATGGATTGAAGATATGAGACAAAATAAACCTTTCTATTTAATCTTTTTTCCCTCAGGTATGTCATAGTGATATAAACAACTACAATAAATCCAAAACACTAACATTCTACAAAGTTAAGTAGGGTAGTGTCAAATATTATGAGAAATTTACTATCTAAGGTACTGAAGAGTCATAGAATATTAATAGACATCATTTTCAAGTCATTTTCAATATATGTTGCCTATTATATATTCGGAGTTAAACACTGAAGTGAGAATGTATAATCTCTTTACTACCCCCATTTTAAGTTATAAAGTATGGACTGAATTTCAAGGTCTTCATTATTGAAGTGGCATTTTATGTGTCTACTGACCACAACTGCATATCCTTTGTGTTGTTGACACGCTAAAACTCTATACAACCTTTCTAGATCTTATTGTGTTATATATTAATCTCAAAAATATAAATAATAATTAGAACAATTTTAAGTATTCAACAATGAATACAATATTGAAGAATGATCAAGACACCAGTCTTTGTAAGTATGCATTATTCTACAAATATTTTTTAACTAAGAATTGTATCTTGAAATGGTTTTTTATGTGCATATCATCAACTATAGTTCCTGAAGTGATAAATCATTAACTTTTAAAGTAAGAGAGCATGAAAATACCATGACTTTGATAAAATTCATTCTTAGAGTATACATTTCTAAGTGCAATATATTTCAGAAGTGAATTAAATATCATCCAGATCCCATAGCCTGTGTATTAAGTATGATTTTTTTCATCAAGTGTTTACATAAGAGGCCTTATCTTCAGTACAAACATGGGAAATGTCAAAATGTTTAGTAAGTGGGGTTTGCTTATGTCACTAAGATCTTCCCTCTTGGAAAGGATTACGGTATTTCTTGTGACTTTGAGTTGTTTCTCACGAGCATATTTCTTTGTGATAATTTGTTCTTGACCACTAATTTCTCTCTGTCTTCCTATCTGGGTAAGATTTCTGCCATAGTGATACGATTTAACCACTAGGACCTTGCCATAAATGAGCTGGTATTTATACTGTGTCCTTGAACTTCCAGAATTATGAGTTAAGTGTCCCTCTGTGTGTTATAAAGTATTCTGCCATAACCTTTTAATATAGTGTTCAGAAAATGGATTATTAATGGTACATGGCATGGAAAACAGAAGTTAAATTTTGTGGGGGTTTTCACAAAATTTTTGATAGAACAATTTGGTTTTCACAAAAGACAAGCAACACATATATGCATGTTTCTTACAACTAGGCTAAACTTTAGTGAATTAAAAATCATACTCACTGGCCTCAAAGAATCATTGCAAGGTAAATTAAGTGTGTACATGTACATTCCATCACCTCCTGGTAATAAATGCTGTAATGTGTAACAAAACTATGGGAGAGAGAGAGCCATTCTTTTCAGACCACATTAGAAGTGTTCATTTAAGAGATAACTTGCATTAGTCAAAGTAAAAGTGACTCATAAAATATAGTTATTTGTTTACAGAAAAAAAAACAGGTTACAAGATATATGGCCAATATTTCTACAACACCACTAGTGAGTCAATTCACTTCCTTGTATCTTTCTAACATTTTGCTTCCAGAGACTCTTTTTTGCCAAATTAGGAATAAAAGAAAAATGAAGTGTTTTTATAAATATTATTATTGAGATGGCTATCATGTCTGTTAATTTAAATGCAACTTTTATTTTCATTTGTGATTATGAAATGAAGTCTATAATTTTTTATAAATATGAAAACCCCATTATTTATTGTATGCACACTGCTAAATGCTTTTCCAGGAACCATTTTTATTTTATCATGAACGTGGATTGTTTTCATTCATAAATGATAAAATCAGAAAATGAACTCTATGCTATATCCTTGACATGAAATGAAGCAATGCTTATACTTTCAGTTACTCTATTGCTAGAATGCATGTGGGAATAGGTGAAGTGTATCAATGATTGAGATGTGGATAAATGAACAATGCAATCAGTTATTCGGAATTCCATTTCAATGACTGTCAAAAACTTCTGTCAGAATAGAAGGTTTACTTTACACAGCATCTTCAAGGAGTTTTGTTTATATCAGTGTCTTTGGTCTTGAAGTGACCTTTGAGTTCGAATAGACAGGCGATAATTTATTGTGTTCTAAGAGAATTTAAATGAACATTGTCACTTTACTATTATTAAAAAGAAGAAAGGTTAGATTGATTACAAACTTTTTAAATAGATAATATTGAAAGACTATAATAATTAGAATTAACTTGACCTGTAAAGTAAGGCTTTTTTAAACATATATTTATGTGAGCAGTACTAAATTGAGCATAAAGAAGCTGGAAATGAGTGTCAATAAAGGATTCAAATAGCAATAATATTTTTCTTAATTTATCTAATGTTATTTGTTAACATTGATAAACTTTTCATACTATATTATTAAATTGAACATATTACATGAACAAATGTGCATTTGTAAGTGATAATTTCCATAAAAACTAAAGAAGTATTGCCTCTTACAACTAGCAGAAAACTAAGTAAAATTGCTTTCTGTAGCTAATCCTCAAGTTCCCAAATTAGAAAAAAAAGTGGAAAATACTAAAGGACAGTTTAGAATACTATTAAATTTTCTGTTTAATGGAATGAGTTGATACGTAAAGTAAATGCTGACTTCAAATTATTTTGATCACATCCTACATTGATACAAAAATATGGTATGTAATATCACTTGTAGATATACGTACCGCATTACAAGATGATCTGAATTGTCTCAATATATCTAGAGAAGGAATATTATGAAGATCTTAATTATAAAAAACTAGCTAATAAAGGATTGTTTTCATGAAAATATAGCTAACTTTTGTTATCATGGAGAAAGACAGAAAATTGAATCCATAAAGAATCCTCAAATTTACCTTATTGTATTAAATTTGATCTGTCTCCCTGCTAAAACCTGCAGCAAAGATTAACATTTAACATAAGGGCTGAGCTGAATCACCTTTTTACTCCTTTCCTACAGAGCAGTGAGAGGCAGAGGAGAAATAAGAACAACTGGTGAAGAAAGGAGTGAATTTAAGAAGTTCAACATCCTTCAGAAAGCCACCTTTAGCTTTGCAGGGCTGACCTCTCTATTCTTGTGTTGCTTTGCATGTGTTGGCAGTTATAGACAATTAGTTGACTTTGGGATTATAAATTAAAGACAATATGGGCTCTCAAATATGTTTCCACAAAATTTGTTCATCATTTCCCAGTTGACCAAGCATCCAGACGTAGCAGAAAAAGTCCAGGCAAATTCTATTTCCCTTCCAGCTATGCCCTCTATAGATCTGACTTACAGGAAGAACCTTGACTCTGTGAACCTTATTTTAAATGGACTTCAGTTTTAACTGTAGATTGTTTCTCAATGTAACAAATCATTAAAACATAGCTCCCTGTTATGATAGATATAGATTTAATAAAACAAGCTTAATGCAGAATTCAAGCTGAAATTATTCTATAAAGTACAAATATCTACCTACCCTCACTTAAATCCAGTTAAGAAAATTGTGTACAGCCTAAGTCCTGATGCAATAAAGGCAGGGGCAATATCCTGTGTAGAGTACGAGTGACAGATTGTTCATTAGGTAACATTTTGTAGCTTGCAATTCTTGTTTTTCTTAATGTTATGTATGACTGATGATCATTGTCCAAGACTTTTCTTTCAGAGAAGGATTAAATCTGGGGGTTTTGGCAGGAAGGGCAATCCAGAGTCAAGAAGTTATCAAGGAAAACAGAGGTAAAATAAATGGAAGGAGCTAGAGAAGAGGCAGCTGGGAGGGAGTCTTAAGGGGAAAGTGAGGACAGCGGCAGGGGGACATGAACAGCTCATCTAAATACCTAAAAAATGTGATTCCTTTATAATACAGATTTTTTTTTGTTTGTTTGCTTCTTGAGAAGTTTTCCCCCAAATTTAATCCTGTCTTTGTGTTTCTTCTAGATAAAGAAAATTGGAAGTGATATTAGATTGGTAGAGAGTCATTATTTTAAAAGACTACAGCCATAAAAGCAAATAATCATCCCTTTTGCACTATGAAAACTTTTAGATTGTTGCTTATGAAAACTTGACTTCAGTGACTCCTCGATGTACAGTAAAGCAGAAGGTAGACTATTTATGGGAGCAGCATTTTTATTTACTAATACTGATCTTCATTTAAAATACTATGGAGAGTTAGGATAAAGCAACTCCCATGAGCAACTAAAAAAATAAAACACTATGGAAAAAATACAATCAGGATGATTTAATGAATAATATACACTATGAACAATGAGTTGCTAGGTGATTTTATTTTAGCATTGGTGTTTGCTTATAAAAACTAAGGTAACTACAGAATCACCATCATGGGTCAAGAAAATTACATAGGATTGTGATTATATATTCAATCCAACAGTAATAAAACAATAACAACAAGAAAAACATAATTAGGCTCAGGACAATAAATGGAATTAATATTTCCACCACATCATTTTTGTTACTGGATTAGTGACACTGAAAAATTATTCTTGAGGGTCATATCAGACATGTAAAATATGAATTTTTTTTATCTGCCGGACATTTCAAGCACAAAATTCTTTCTATCTAATGACCCCAAAAGCCAAGTATTTGGCTATGTCCCTGCTATTTCTCTGTTAAAATCCCTTTGAGTTACAACATGGCCTTGAGAAAATTCTTTGTTAAATCAAAGTAAATGACTTGGGAGGTTTAACAACCCAGTGTCATATCAGTTTCAATTAGATAATTAGCTGTCAAAAAGAGCCCCTGGAGAGAGAAACATAGGTTAAGCACATTTAATTGAGCAGAAGAATGGATGGGGACGGAAATGCTTTCAAATATCATAGCCATTTACCTTTTGAAATGGGAATGAGAAGAATGCAGGGGCCACAGAAGGACTTTGGCTCTAGTAGCAAACAGGTCAAAGTCAGCACAGAGAGGGAAAAATAGCCTACTTTCTGATTCTGTCTAGATTGCCCCTGGGATAGGTGCAATCTATTTATTTAATATACTTATGTGACAGTGAAATATGAAAAGTGGCTTGCTAGAAAGAGAAATGAGCAGTCATATGTCAGTAGCAATAATGTAACATTGAGAATAGTGTCCTTTGTAGTTGCTAAGGATAATTAGATTTCAAATACTTTTGAAAAAGTAAGCAAAAATAGCATATCTCAATTTTCTTTGTGATTATTTTGTCATATGTTCCAGTAAACATAAAAAAGGAAAGAATGTTTTACCTGGCTTTGCAAAACACTGTAATTCCAATTTCTAGCTTTATTCACTATTTTTCTGACCAAGTACAAAGAAAGTTCTGGGCACTATATATGAAATACACTAAGAACTCTGAGAGAATAAAAAAGAAAAGCAAGGGATATGGATAGCTGAGAAATGTCATGGTGGTATGTTAATTAGGTCTTTTTAAATTTAATTTTTTTCTTTTTTATTTTATTGCAAATAATTCTTCCTCATATAATATATCCTGATTACAGCTTCCCCTTCCTGAACATCTCAATTGCCCCACCTTCCCTCAAATTTGATTCAAATCCCTTTCTGTCTCCCATTAGAATACAAATAGACTTCTAAGAGATAGTTATAAAATATAATATAATAAGATAAAACAGAAATAACACAAGAGAATGAGACAAAATGAACAAATGGAAGGAAAAGACATCCCCAAGTGCACAAGAAACAGATAAAAAATGGAGATCCACTTATTTACAATTTCTTTTTCTCATTCTTCCCATCAAACCTACCATATACCACTCCCTCCTTGCTCTCTTTCAAATTCATAACTGCATTTTATTGTTATATGTATATTTGTATACATAATTTCATATATATTATATATAATATATGCTATATATACATATTATATATACACATATATCTTAGTGCATAAACACAATCTGTTCTGTCTGTATGTTGTTATACATTGTAGGTATGTTTTCATTCCTAACCATTTGGTATTATATAACCAATTGGCGTGTTCTTCTCTGGGGAAGACTATTTCTTCCACTCTCAGAATTCGTTAGTTGCCCTTAGTTCCTTGTCTAGAGCTGAAGCCTCTTCTGTCCTCTTTAGAATGTCTATTGTTTTCCAAGCTCCGCTCATATTTAGACAGTCATGTTGGTGAGACTTCATGGCTGTATCCCTTGACAATCCTAACAGACACAATCTCACAACAACTCTCTAATCCTCTGACTCTTAAATATTTTTGCCCCTCTTCCACATTTGTCCCTGGGTTTTAAGTGTATTATAGACTGTACTGTAGATTTCATCAGTTGAAATTGGGCTCCACAGCTCTACATTTTCCTTTGTTGTGATTTTTTGGAATGGAATCGTCTTCTGTGGCAAAGACTATTTTGTTTTGTATGAGACGTGAGGTCCACACTTACATGTGGGTATAAGGAAAGATATTTAGAGTGTAGTCTTCTTTTTGACTCACACATAGACCAGCTGCTACAGAAGCTAAACATATTTAAAGGCTCACAGATATAGTCAAAAGAAAATCTGAAAATACATATTGTATTTTAAAGAATATTTCTGGTATAAATGTAAAGAAAGCCACTATAATGAGCCCATCAGTGATGCCCATTAGTGTCACAATGCCTGTATAATCTCTCATTTTCTATTAGTCTATTTTGTTTTTCAGAGCTGTTTTTTTTTTGGAAGAGTCAATGTAAACTTAGTCCTGAAAGTGAAATGAGACATCACCAATTAATTTAACTTTTCAAATACCAAGTTGTTTGATATTTTAAAGTATAATGTGGATCTTAAAGTGAACATCATTTTTTAGTGTATAAATTTTGTGCTATAGTGGATCCTATTAGAATATTATGAACACTGAATCCTGCACAAAATTTCTATGCTATTTTACTGTATTATAATATGAAAGACTTCTATTTAATTAGCCTGTCACATGTAAGAAAATTAAGGAGTCAATATAATAACCATTAAGCTGTGCTTGTATTTTTTGGTGAAAATATACAACATGCCTACATACACTTAGAAATTACCAAATTATATTACATATGATTTAAAACATGAGCATTGTATATTGATGAAGTTTTAGATTTAATTAGAGGTCATTACTTGGTCAAACTGAACTCCAATAACCAAGATTTTGATAAAACACACTGATGTTCAAATTTAACTTATTTCTCTTACAGCTTGGGCAATAGTTTAGAATGCTAATGAATACATTTACGTGAATTATTAAATGTTTTTTTGTAGCAAAATCAAAGTTTGCTTTTATTTTCCAAATAAAAATACACACGTTATACCTTCAAATTAAACAAATTAGAGAAAAATTGTACTATAAGAATTATCTTTCTTTGAGGTATCAAATTAAGATTTGCATATGCCAAGAAATTGCTCTACCATTGCACTATAGCCCTGACCTCAAGAATATCATCTTAAAATCAAACAATAAGAAATATGTCATGAAATAATAATAACTGAGCTGTTTCAATCTTAAAAATTATTGATAGGTATGGAAACTATAAGAAGGGAACCACAGAAATGCCAGGCCAGAAAATACAGAAAACCTTTGCCTTACAGAAGCTTCTCACTTTCAGGAGGTCCCATTTAGTCATTGTAGATCTCAGTACCTGTGCTACTGGTGTAATGTTCAGGAAGCAGTCTCCTGTACCAATTGGTTCGAGGGTATTTCCTAATTTCTCTTCCAATAAATTCAGTGTGGCTGGATTTATGCTGAGGTCTTTGATCCATTTGGACTTAAGTTTTGGGCATGGAGATAGGCATGGATCTATCTGCAGTCTTCTATATGCCAGCATCCAGCATCCAGTTATGCCACCACCATTTGTTGAAGATGCTTTCTTTATTCCATTGTATAGCTTTAGCTTCTTTATCAAAAATCAGGTGTTCCTAGGTGTGTACTTTAATATCAGGCTTTTCAACTCGATTCCATTGGTCTACCTGTCTATTTTAGTGCCAATACCAAGCTTTTTTCAGGACTATAGCTCTATAATAGAGCTTGAAATCAGGGATGGTGATGGAACTTCTTTTATTGTACAGGGTTGTTTTAGCTACCCAGGGTCTTTTGTTTTTCCATATAAAGTTGAGAATTGTTTTTTCAAGGTCTGTGAAGAATTGTGCTGAGATTTTGATAGGGATTGCATTGAAACTGTAGATTGCTTTTGGCAAGATTGCCATTTTTACTATGTTGATCCTACCTATCCAAGAACATGGGAGATCCTTCAATTTTCTGGTATGTTCTTTAATTTCTTTCTTTAAAGACTCAAAATTCTTATGATGTAGGTTTTTCATTTTTTTGGTTAGTTTTACCCCAAGGTTATTTTCAATAGATGAATCTAAAATGGCTGAAAGACACATAAGAAAGTGTTCAACATCCTTAGACATCAGGGAAATGCAAATCAAAGCAACTCTAAGATACCATCTGACTCCTGTCAGAATGGCTAAAATAAAAAACACCAATGACAGTTTATGCTGGAAAGGATTCGGAGAAAGGGAAACACTCCCCCACTGCTGGTGGGAGTGCCAACTCATACAGCCACTTTGGAAATCAGTATGGGGATTCCTCAGGAAAATGGGAATCAGTCTACCACAAGATCCAGCAAATCCACTCTTAAGCATATACCAAAAAGAAGCACATTCCTACAAGAACATCTGTTCAATGATAGTCATCAGTCATCGGAACATTATTTGTAATATCTAGAACCTGGAAACAACCTAGGTGCCCCTCAATTGAAGAATGGCTAGAAAAAATGTGGTACATTTACACAATGGAGTACTACTCAGCAGAAAAAAAAATGGAATCTTGAAATTCACAGGCAAATGGATGGAACAAGAAGAAACCATTCTGAGTGAGGTAATCCAGTCACAAAAAGAAAAACATGGTATGTACTCACTCATATGTGGATTTTAGATATAGAGAAAAGGACTACCATCCTGCAATCCACACCTCCAGAGATGCTAGGAAGCAAGGAGGACCCTAAAAGTGACTAACATGGTCCCTTACAGAAGGGGAAAGGGACAAGACCTCCTGAGCAAATTGGGAGCATGGGGGGAAAGGGAGAGGGAACTAAGAGAATGAGAAGGGGGGAAGTGGAGGGATGAGGAGAAGGTGATGAGGCAGGGAGGTTGAGTTGGGGGAGGAACAGAAGAGAGCAAGATAAGAGATACTATAATAGAGGGACACATTTTAGGTTTAAAGAGAAACAGGCACTAGGGAAATGTCTGGAGAGCTACAAAGACACCAACTAACAATCTAAGCAACAGAGGAGAGGCTACCTTAACTGCCCTCTTTTGATAATGAGATTGATGGCTAATTCATATGCCATCGCATAGTCTTCATACAGCAGCTGGTGGAAGTAAAAGCAGACACCCACAGCTAAACCTTGAACTGAATTGCAATCCAGTTTCAGAGAAGGAGGACGAATGAGCATAGGGATTGATACCAGGTTGGTGAAACCCACAGAAACAGCTAATCTGAACAAGGGAGAGCTCTTGGTCCCCAGACTGATACTTGGGAAACCAGCATGGAACTGATCCAGAGGCCATGAATGTGGGTGTCAGTGAGGAGACCTTGGAAATCTATGGGGTCCCTTGAAGTGGATCAGTACTTATCCCTAGCATGGGACTGGACCCTAGGAGCCCATCCCACATGGAGGTATACTCCCTGAGCCTAGACACAAGGGGGTTGGCCTCGGTTCTATCCCAAAGTCTATGACAGACGTTGAAGACCCCTTATGGAAGGCCTCTCCCTCCCTGGGGAGCAGATGAGATAGTCAGGGTATTAATTGGGGGCAGGGGAGGAGGGGAGGGAGAGAGACCTATGATTAACATGTAAAATAATCTTTCTAATTAAAATAAAATAAAAAAGAAAGTACAGAAAGCAATTAGCAAAAGAAAAGTATTTAAAAACTACTGATAAAAAAGCGATCTGAACCAGTAGGCTCATTTTGTTGTGTGCAAGACTGTGCATGAGGCTCATTCATCACAGGCTGTAAAGCTGAAAGCTGCAAAGAACTACTGCCAAAGAAATGAAGGGATACACTTGAAGACAATAATGTGAGCAAGTGAAGAAGAATAAAGAAGCCAATGGGAAGTCTGTGCTCTTTCCTCTCCCTTTCCTGTATCCCCAGTACACTCACTGTTACAGCCTAAGAGGGAATTAGTTGCCAAAGGAAAAATCCGTTGCATAGTCACAGGCCCATGATCACAAACTTAATGTGTAAAAGAATGAATCTGAAACCAGGATGGCACTGAACAACTGGTAAAACCTAGTATCCTTGAAGTCAAAATAAAATTTTAAATCATCACTCCCTATGGACATTTCCAGGAAAGTCAGCTGTATTCTCTTTTTTTAACTTAGTAAGAAACCATTTCTAGGTAATCTGAGTTGACTGATTAGGTATAGTTTTCACTGAAGTGTTTCCTACCCCTGTGTAGTTATCTATGAAATCTTGTTTGCTCTTTAATAGTTATTTTCCAATTTGAGCATCCATGTTTTTTCACTTAAGCATCTCATTTATCTGAATTTGCTTTCATTCTGTTGTGAAGTAGAAACAAAATTTTATATATGGCCTTGCTGGATAAATAGATCATTATCTCAGAATAGAACACTGAATAAGTTTATGTCCCTGCTTCTCTAGTCTATGTCTAAGGTCAAATGACTATAGATATACTGTATTAAAGTTATTGTTTGCTTTGTCAGTTATGTGCAATATATCTACATATTACCCACTAATTGCATGCCTTTTAGTAACAAAAAGCACAAATGACATATATAATTCATGATACCTTTTAAATTTTGTCTTGAAAGTTCCATGCATTCTCATCTTTACTGTATTATTTGGTCATACAAAATCTAACACTCGTGTGGTGGACTACCACCAAAGTAACATTGTTTTGGGAATTTCTTCTTCATTTGCATGCACACTGAAAATCCTCAAGGATTTGTGTTACTTGAGCACTTTCCCCTTAACCAACAAAGATATTGCAAAATTCCCATTGTTGGAACTCTGGCATTTTGCTGACCCCTCCCCCTGGCTGGGGCACACACAATGGTCCTGGCTACATCACTTGTTATGGGGCTGTGTAAGGACTCAGTGTACATGCTCCAATTTCCCCTTTTAAGCTCCTCACCTCACCCTCACCCCCCACCCCCATTCCCACCCCTTATGCAACCACCACCCTCATCCCACCCCTGCTCCCAGTTGGCCAACACCTAATCCCCCTTTTCCTCCTTCTACCATTAAACTCTACATGTGTTTGTGGATTTGTGGTTCCCATTTCATTCCCAGCCACTGCAGCAAAAGAACAACACCCATCCTTAAAAGATGAAACAGCTGACAATATTTTCAACTATCCTATTTGTTTAAATGAGCATCTTCCAAAGGAAATTCTTTTCTACCATCAAAAAAAGAACACCATAAATTAATCAGTAGAAGCCAGCTTCTACAATCTTGAGACTCAGATTCATATAGATTCTGTCCTCCTCTACCAACTGAAATTCCAACCATTTCTATGTTAATTAATCTAAAAATGCATACCCCGCTTAATTATTCAGATTATTTGCTTATTTGCAGTATTAAATATATAGCCTAATATATAATTATGTTTCCACTTTTATAGTTAGTATTAATTACCTCTGGGTCAATTATTAAATCCATGCTCTATAGCTAACACTGGGATTTACTAGTATACTTTATGAACAGAGTATTAATCCTAGGTCAGTGATTTTTACTAAGCATTCTACATCCTCCACTATTATAATCATGTTGTAAATCAGGATGCTAGGACAGCCTAGGGTCTCTGACTGAGGTAGGATCAACACACTTGCATTTCTAATGAGCTGAAAAGACCTCCAAAGATCTAAGTCATTGGGAGGGTAATGCTTTCATTGTACATACTATAGCTCTATTGCCTGTTTCTATTTTTTAGTACCCTTCTATTCTCCATCAGTTAGTCTGAAAAATTGAGCAGCAGACACTATTCTTATAAATTCTATTTGATTTTATTTCTGTTACTCTATCTTTTAAAGTTTTTCTAGAACTCAGAACTAATTTCTCACTAATTTCCTAAAATTTTCAAATTTTCCCACATGCAACTCCCATATTAACGCCCATCTTTATTAGTTCCATATAAATTTCATGCAATGGATTTTGATCATATTTGGCCAGTCCAATATCTTTAGGGAGCTCTTGTGCATAGCTTATGAGTCACATTGAGTGGTTCATTTTCTTTTCCTCAACAACATTTTTATTTTCCAGTACTGCCTATAATGTAATCTAGGCTCATTTACTATATTCCCAAGAACTGGAGTAACAGCTATTTCTTTAAAGAGGATTGATTCTTTTCCTTTAAGAACACAATTATAAATCAAGATAGGGAACAAAGAGTGTCTGTTATATGCATGTGGCAGTGTTTTGAACTCTCTCAATTGATAATCTGGACATGTTAAGTGTTGTGTGGTATTCTTTTATGTAAGTATTTCAGCCTCTTTCTCTGTTCAACATTTGTCTTATGGATAAATTTAATATGAATAATTTCAGCAAAAGTCCAAACATTTATTTTATAAATTATAGTTTCTGTAACGTATTTTACATTTTTCCTTGAATTGCATTACATTGGCCAATAGTATTACAAATTAGAAAACTAAATAAATTCAAATATGCATCAAAACAGTATTAAGTCTTTCTCTCACTTAGTCTAGATTTTATTTCCTCTAAAAACAGATCCTAGAATACAAAAACATAAACTTAAACTGTACTAATTTTAATCCTATACTATGTTAATTATTAAACCTGCAAATGAAGTTGTATTTTCCCAAGTCTTTACCTTATAATGATGAAATTATATTTTTCTTGTCAGTTAAGGCTGCTTACACATGAACAGAGTGGCTTAAACACTCAACTCACCATTTCTCACAGTCCCACAGGCTTAGAGGTCTGAGATCAAGGTTTGGTAGATTTAGAATCTGCTGTGTGTCGATTTTGCAGATGGATATTGCCTAGCTCTGTCCTCAGAGGGAAGGGAACAGAAAGTAAATGAAAAATAAATTAAAGCTGTGTTTGCTCTTTTATCGTTCATGGTATTTCATTTTTTGAACTACAGTCTCCTGGGCCGAGGCTGGCCTTGAACTCACAGGACAACCAAGAATGTCCAGAATGCCTGATCTATCTGTCTCTGCCTCCTAATGCTCTTATAGGTTATGGTACAACACTTGACTTTTTAGAGAGTTGCTAATCTAACCCATGGGGTCTCCACACTAATACGTCACTCACCACCCAAAGGACCTTTTCCTAACTTTCCCAGTTAGAATTTCAGTGTATAAATTTAGAGGAGGAGCAAACATTCAGTCTACCACAACAGCTATATTAACAAATAACAAGAAAATAGACAGAATTGTTAACATTTCTTTTTCAGTCCACAGAAATCATTTATATTTGATAGTAATAGCAACAATGACTATTGAAGTGAGTGTTTTAAATATATTTATCTGCCATGTTAAGAGAAGTGAAAGATCATGCATGCTGGATATGCATAGTGTGATCCCTAAGCATTTGCAAGCAGATAATTGATGTATATGAAATGAACTAATCAAACAATTATAGTTGTTCATACTGTTTTTCAGGAAGTGGGAAAGTATCTTCACCCTAGTTTGCCTTGTTTAGCCCACTGAACCCATTATCTATGATAGAAACATTGGGCAAAGATGGAATTACCTTAAGGGAAAAGGCTGGGTGAAGCCTATATTTTTCTTAATTTTTCTTAGTAATGATCTATGTTTAAAATAATATTTGTAGTTCTTTAAAGACACAGATATTTGACTTCTGTCTTCACTGCCACCCCATTTGTGTTTCTGAGACAAATAATTGTTATGTTTTCCAGATAGGTCTGCGATTTATGATCTTTTAAGCTTAGCTTCCTCGGTTCTGAATTTGCAGTTGACGTCCACTATGATCGTTGAATATTTATTTTTCAATGTCCCTCCTAATTTTAAAACGGAAAGCTTATTTGGATTTCTATTTCCTCAAGTTTATTTTATTTATTTGGTTTTTGAGACTGGGTTTCTATGTGTAACATTTGGAGCCAGTCCTGCAGACCACTAGGCTGGCCTTGAACCCACAGATATCTGCCTGCCTCTACCTCCCAAATGCTGGAATTAAAGGCATGGGCCGACACTACCCAGCTTCAAGTTTGTTTTTAAACCATCATAAAAGCATATTTTAAGAATTGGTTATATTTCTATTTATGCAGCCTCAAAATAAAAAATCCATTATTTAAAAATCTGCAAAATACTTAACAAAGAAAGTATCTTAGATACAACATGTGCACAGTTGCTGACAAATCATTTGAATATATTTTTGTGAATTTTTAAAATTTTTTCCTATGAAAATTTGCTTTTCTGTTAGAATTTCAGATTTCTCTATGTAAAGTATTATTGAGACTTAGTAATTATTTTGAGGATAAAATATAAATCTTCTGAGCTCTGAGAGAAACTAAAAAGAAATCAGGTTTTCAAGGCATGCAGTCACTGGAAGCCTATTGTTTGTTTAACTAGACTGATTTGGAGCCAGCCTTAATCAAGTGTTATATGCATGATTCTCCCTTGGATAATCAACTCTGAAATTACAAATCCCTTATCACATTTTGAGACCTGCTGGTCAAGGTTTTTATAATATATCTGAACCATAAAATGAATTTATTTTTTCAATTTTGTATGCTCTGCTCCTTTGCAAATCTCAATGGTGAAGTCTCAGATTTTATGAAGAAGAACTGTCAAAAATATCAGTTGACTTGAAATAAGTTATTGAACTGAATGTCTAGGGCATATCCAGTGGCACTTGGCCAAAGCTCTAAGACATTCTGAACACTGATATTACTCTGGTTTATTCAATAGATCAGAACTTGTTTTCACTTGAACACAGGCTAGATTTTTAAATTAAAATCATCACTCATTTTTCATATTAGCTACAATTATTTTCTGAAGTACAATGGCAAAGTATGATACCATATGGTCAGTGATGAGATAATAAAATGTAGGAAGTGATGGGTGTCAGTTATTTCCATTTTGCCTTATTGAAAGGTCACAACTCCCAACTGTAGTTTTATTGAATCATTCACAATTGAATAAAGAACTACTGATCAGAAAAAATTCTACCATCCTATAGGTAATAGATTATTGTTCCTGATTAGAAATTTTATCTCCCTAAATGCTATATTCATTTACATATACATGGGATCATATGCAAAATATTGTATCAAATGAAAGACAATTTCTTTAAGTATAATGGTAAAACGGGAACTTTTCCCTCTCCTCCCCATTCTTTCCCTCCCCACCCTTCTCCCCTCCCTTCAACATTCCTCCTTTCTCTCTTCTATTCTCCACTCCTTTCCTCTCTTCTATTTTGTTCCTTTTATAATAACCATCTAAATTCCTAGTTATTTGCTAAGCTACCAATGATTTTTCTTTTGTGGGAGGATGTAGTAGCAGAGAAACTCATGATTAAGGAAGAGAAACAGGATCTGGCTTCTCAAAGTCCATAGATTGGACATGGCTCATGGTGTTGAAAATGGAGACAGATGTGCTCTATAGCCTGTTTCCTTGAACATAAAGACAAAATAGCAATAATATCAGGGGCAGGCTGACGCTATGAAAACCTTTGGAGGAGACATTTCTATGCTATTAGATGTTTTAATATATTTAACACTTGGGTGGTCCATTTAAAAACAACCACTGCTACATGATTAATAAGAAACCTATCAGACTTATTTGTTTTAAACATATTAATTTATAAATTTAAATTTTCTGTCAGTTGTCATAATATAGTGTAGGTATGTATATTTACACACATACTTTTATATAAATATTTATTTAAAATATGTACCTAGTGAGTTACTAAGAGAAAAATAAAGAAGAGGTTATCACACTGGGAAGAAAATGTGTTAGGGAATCTATAGTGAGTAGGGTGGGAAAAGCAGGGTTGAATATAAACATAGTTCATTATATAGATGTATGAAATTCTCAAATAATAAATAAAATCTGTAAGACTTACATTAATAAAAAGTTATAAATTCACTAATTTTATATTGACATAGTACTGTGACCAAAGGATAAAATATTACTTATATGTAATGTGTCAGGTCTAAGCATGACATAGTCAACAATCCGAAGTGTTGCTTTCCTAGAGAATTTTACCAATAGACGTATATTCACATACAAATATTTTGAATTAACTCTGTTAAGACATGTTAAGATTGACAAAATTAACTTGACAACTTTGTAGTCACAGTGTTCAAAAGAAAGACTGAATAAATTTGTCTGCAAATTTGCTAATGATTTTGTGTGAGTATGTAGTAGTTGCTGGGTTCCTCAGTTCTGGTTTCCCCTCTACTCAAAGAGTCCAGCTCTTTCGTATTTCTGATTCATGTATAATCAAATGTCCTGATATCAATAAGCAAAAGCAAGTTTAGTGTTCCCACTCTAGAGGTCCAACTAATTAACTAGAAATTTATTGAATAGACTATATGCAAAATTTTTTTGAATGTAATGTATCTTGTCCTGCTTTTCATTCTGAATCTAAATTGCATTTAAGAAAAGCATTCTAAATACTAAATTCACCAAACTCATGACATTTTTAGCATTGTTGAAGTTGTAGAAACATGACTTGAGTATTATGAAATGCAATTTCATAATAAGGGGCTCCAGTTTTTTTCTTTTATGCTGTTAGTTACACAGTTAACAAATGGATAACTGTTGTATTCTTTGACTGAAAAATACTTTAGATGTTCTTTAATGATTCCAGACATCAGATACACATGTTAACTTTAGATGTACATGTTAACTTCAGATATACTTGTTAATTTCTGATATATCTGTTAACTTTAGATATACCTGTTAATTGTAGATATGCATGATTACTTTGAATTTGAAAAGAAAAATCCTGTAAGTTTGGTGAATTCAGGGGAGGAGAAAAAAAAGAAAATTCATAAAAATCACAACATGAATACTTTTACATCAAAATAATATAAAATATTGATATATTTTAAATATTGTAATATCTACTACATGATACATGGTTCAAATAAGTAATCAATAAACAGCTCTATAGGGACATCCAGTGATATAGCTTATGATAGGGTAGGACAAAATATGTGATACTTTTGAATCTAAATTGTTCACACTGAAAAGTGGCATCACTTATTTAAAGCTTTATAATCTCCTTTAATAAGGTAATATGACTCAGTGAAGGTCAATTTGGAGCAACAACTTTGATGTACAAAATAAAAATGTCAGATGTTGACACAGAATTTAGTTATAGAACAAAGATTGGGGCAACAGGCATTTTTTTTTACTTTTTTTTAATAGTTCAAATTAGGAACAAGCTTGTTTCACATGTCAATCCCTTCTCTCTCTCTCTCCCCTCACCCTCAGCTCTCCTACCCCACCCCGACCTACCCCTCACCCCATCCACCCTCCACTCCCCAGGCAGGGTAGGGCCCTCAACAGGGGCTCCACAAAGTCCACCACATCATCCTGGGCTAGGCCTAGGCCCTTCCCCATGTGTCCAGGGCAAGAGTGCATCCCTTCACATGGGATGGGCTCTCAAAGTCCCTTCTTACAACAAGGAAAAATACTAATCCACTACCGGGGCCTCCTAGAGTGCAGAGGTCTCCTCATGTTCAGGGGTCTGGATCAGTCCTGTACTGGCCTCCCAGACAGCATCTGGGGTCGATGTGCTCCCCCTTGTTCAGGCCAGCTGTTTCTGTGGGTTTCTCCAACCTGGTACCGACCCCTTCCATCTTCATTCCTCCCTCTCTGCAGTTCTAGAGTTCAGTTCAGTGTGTATCTGTGGATGTCTGCTTCTGTTTCCATCAGCCACTTGATGAGGGCTCTAGGATGGCATAAAAGTAGTCATCAATCTCATTTTAGGGGAAGTTCGTTTAGGTTATCCTCTCCCCCCCCCCCGTTGCCTGGACCATATTAGAGGGAGCCATTATAGGTCCGAGGAGAGATCTGGCACTAGGGAGACTTCCAGAGATCTACAAGGATGACAGGAACTGACAATCCAGGCAATGGTGGAGAGGCAACAGGCTTTTTAAAAAAAAAAAATGAAATACCTATCCTTGAACTAAGTGAGCAGGGCTATTAGCAACTGTTAGTCTTGCAAAAGATAAGGTTATGTCAGAATTTATTTTTCAATTGACTTCAATTTTACAGAAGAAAGCACACTATGAGTAGAGGTTGGCAAGCCTGTGTATCATCCTGAAATGAGAAGGAGGGAATCCACATTTTAATTGTGAAATGAATATGAAGTCTCTTCTTGCCCTGAAGGAATTGACAGCTGGAAAGACACTAGACATGCACCTTTGAGATAATTCAGTTCCCAGTGTTAAACTGATTTTTTTTTCCTTTTGGCAGGTCTGTAAAAGATTTTGTAATTTGTAATTCCACATTGTACTTTGCTTGAACTATGACAATCCGTTTCATCAGATACTTCTCTAAGTGGACAAGTGTGTGTGTGTGTGTGTGTGTGTGTGTGTGTGTGTGTGTGTGTGTGTTTAGGTGTCTGTATTCCAGGGAGGTATGTCAGAGTACTTTGTTTATACATATGAGCTTAGTTTTCTGATTGCACTGTATACTATATTTTTATCTACTGCGTTTTACTATGTTTTTTTTTTTTTGGTGTATGCACTGCTCACACTCATTTTATTGCTTTCAACAACTGTATTGTGAATGCAACATGTTTTCTTTATCAATTTCCTTGTTGATGGAAAATCAAAATACTTCAACTTTTGGTTATTACTAAGCATGTTTTGATCAATATTTATGCTGTTAAGTCTGGCATAATCACAGTTGTCTTGATATGTCATGAACACCTTCACACTGCAATTCAATGAATATATAACAATCATTCCACAATGTCTGCCCAAGTTAATCATTTCTTCCTTAAGTACATGGCATTGTTAAGTATAAATCTGAAAAATGAATTGCTATTCTAAATTTTATAACACATTAAGGAAACATGCCTACACTGCAACTATGATGAAACCAGAAGCAATCTGTTTTTGAAATAAAAGTAATTTTAGAGAATTTGAAAAATAATAAATGGACATACGAGGCTATAGATATGTATACATATATAGTTTATCTATACATAAGAACTTGTTATGAGTTTAGAAAGAATCAGGGGCTCAGGAAACATAGGTCAGAAAGAAAAGGGGTGAAAATGATGTAAATACATAGTCATGTATAAAAGCATTAAAAATAAAGGATAATCAAGAACTCATGATAAACGACAATAAGAAAGTTTAACACAATGAATCCAATTTTGTTATATTCATGTTAGGCATAAATAGAAAGAAATGGGTTTATCCAGTTTCCCTATGAAAACAAAGACAGATGAGAAAATATTAACAGAGGAAAAATAACATTTTCACAATAAAATGTAAAAACTCTCAAGATATTTTATAATATTTTTGTTAAATGTTTAATGGTATCCATATCTAGGAAAAGGGGACTACATAAACTTCAATTATTTTAAGTGTGAATGTACTGGCTACAGTATGTATGAGTAATAATTATCATTCTAAAGATTTTAGAAATTTCTTAATATAAACTTTGTTCTTGAAGTGCTCTTATTTTATAGAGACCAACAATAGGAAACATTGTTTAATTTGAATTTAAAATATTATCTTAAATTTCTACTGTGTATGATGATCTTTAGTTTTTATAGTTTATAGTTTTTAGTTTATAGTTTATAGCTTTTATAGTTTATAGTTTATAGTTTTTTATGGTTTTTATAGTTTAGAGTGATTCATTTTTCTCATTTCTCTACCTTAAAATCTTGTTATAGTATTAAAAATGAATATAGATGTCTACTTGTGTTTTATATATGGTTACATTGTTTTAACATGGGAATAGAAAATTGATAAATGTAACAGTATATTAAAAACAAAAGTCAATAAATTGGGAAAGGTAAGCTTAAAGAAACATTTATTCAATACTTAAAATAGATGGGCAAAACACATTTTTTAATAATCAGATGTTTTTTTGAAAGCCATAGTTTACAAAAAGAATAACTACAAAGTATCAAGTTGTAACTGTTTTGATACTAAAAAATTGAAATCTCTAGGAAAGTGTATCTTGTATCAATAAGACAAAGGGAAAACCTAAAGTTGCCATGAAGGTGGTTCAATTTAAGAATTTATTCTCTTTGCCATAGATTTCTTCCTCCTTTTTTTTTTTTTTTTTTTTTGCCGGCCCATGTACAGTTTATTACATTTTTCTATAGTTATTTTTTCAGAATTTTTTTTATTTGAGTTAGAAACAAGATTGTTTTACATGTCAATCCCAGTTCCCTCTCCCTCCCCTCCTCCCTTACCCCCCCCAACTAAAACCCTACATATCACATATCCTTTCTGCTACCCAGGGAGGGTGAGGCCTTCCATAGGAGGTCATCAGATTCTACAATATCCTTTGGGATAGGGCCTAGGCCCACCCCCATGTGTCTTGGCTCAAGGAATATCTCTTTATGAGGAATGGGCTCCCAAAGTCCACACCTTTGTTAGGGATGATAAGTACTGAACTACTATAGGAGGCCCCATAGATTTCCGAGGTCTCCTCACTGAAACCCATGTTCCTGGGGTCTGGATCAGTCTCATGCTAATTTCTTAGCTATCAGTCTGGAGACCATGATCTCTCCCTTGCTCGGGTCAGCTGTTTCTGTGGGTTTCACCAGCTTGGTCTGGACCCCTTTGCTCTTCATTTGTCCTTCTCTGCATCTGGATTCTAGTTCATTTCAGTGATTAGTTGTGGGTGCCTGCTTCTACTTCCACCAGCAGCTGGATGAAGGCTATAGGATGGCATATAAGTCAGTCATCAATCTCATTATCAGGCGAGGGCATTTAAGATAGCCTCTTCTCTGTTGCTTAGATTTCTTCTTTTGAATGTAAGATCAGTAGTCATGGTTTAAAATAAAAGTTTATACATGCATAGTCTTTCAGTGTATTGACTGAGCATGTTTGATATATTATTCCTTGAAATTTCTTTACAGTTATTTGGATTTGGTACATGAGATAAAAATACAGATCAAACTGTTGTATTTTCCAATCATTTATAATTACTTGTAAATAGCTGAAGTTGTGATAGCTTAATCGATTGTATGTATGAACTTTCTAAATAATTTCTCCTTCTAAATCCTATAAGAAGTGGGATATTTCCATTTGCAAATTATATAATAATCCTATATAATAATTAATCTCCTGTTGCTCCATAATTGGAGAATCCTTTGTTCTGACAGTTATGTTGTTGAAGGGTAGCTTGAGTCAAGTGATATATCTGACACATATGAAGAGAACATCGATAGCATTATATTTATGTAAACAAAAATGAAACCACCTTATATGATATATAACAGAATCACAGTAGTTTGTTCTGTTTAACCTGATAGATTTAATAACTAATTTTATACTTTGCTCTTTGATATTTAACTACCACTTTACTATAAAATCATTTGCTCTTTTCTCAAATATTTAAAATAATCATCAGTCATTATATCTAAAAACAAGAAAATGAAGGATTTTATGCAAAAAATTACAACACTTTGCAGGCAAAACATATAAAGAAAAGAAAATTATATAAATAAGTTCCTAAAAGATATTAAGGAATCAAACATAGATTATAAAATAATAAATTTTACTTAGTCCCTCCACATTTATATTGTCTTGTAAAGGAGACTGAGGATATTTACCATTTCAACATATTTATATTATTGTTTGTGATTTTTAAGTCAATTTTACTATGCTTCACAGGGGATTTTTTTCTGTAAAAGATTTAAGAAACACATATTCACATTTTATAAATAATGCAGATAATAATAACTTTCCCGTTATCTGATAAGATATTTTTAGTCATTGAGGAGTATACTTCTAAATTTTAAACACTGTCGTAGAAGCTGTTCCTATGATATGAATCAATGATTACAGTGAGATTTCAAGGGGAAAATATCCCAAGGAAATTAGAAACTACATGTTAAAATGTAAGGTTTGCTGTAATGTTTGAAAACTGTTTCAAAGCAAGGTTAAAAAAAACACTGCAGAAAGTCAAGGAGAATACTCCATTGAGCACATGGCTGAGAAACAGCTAGAGTCAATGCTCTTTACAAAATCTGATGATATTGTCTAAGGTACTCTAAAAATACTAGATGTGGTAGAGATGCAAGAGGAAACCGGAAGATGCTCTTCACTGTGGTTTGTGTACTTTTTAAAAGAACAAGAAAAAAACCCAAGTGGGCTCCCACCAACACTTTTTTTTAATAAGAGCTTTTCTTAGTCTTGCAAGCAAAAAAAAATAACTCTAGATATCTATAAGTGCTGAAAAACTATGTTTTTCTTCTCTATAAAGAAGGGAGGGAGGGAGAGAGGGAGAGAGGGAGGAAGCAAAGGAGGAAGAGAGGAAGTTTAGTGTGAAGGGTCCTATTATGCAAAATATCATTGACTTAACCTCTAAGACCTGATATAGAAAAAATATTTTTTTCTTTTAGACATTATTTTAGTTATAGAGTATTATGACTTGCTTGTGGAATATATTTTCTTAAGGGACTGAACTCAGTCTTACCTTTATATAAGTATCAATAAATATCAGATACCATCTCAGGGCGATTCTCTGATTTCTATTTTTTAACTGTCTATAAGGAAATCCCATTGGTTCAATCTACCACCATCCAGTTAATACTACTGTAACAGCCTCCAGGCAATTTTTTTGGCCCTGCAAGTCTATTCTTATTTTAGCAGTCAGTGTGAGCTGTTTAACATTTGAGACTTGTCAGCACCATGGTCTGCAGAGTTCCCTCCACTGCTTTTCCATCAGTGTTACTAAAGTCTTTTCTGACCATTTTCCCCAGGCATTTTCACTGCTGTTCATCTGCCTGGATAGTCTTCTCCAAGGCAGATGAGCATGGACTGTCCCTATGCTCAAGTGTCATTTAATGAGATATGACTTTCTTGTTTCCTAGAATCACACTTTCCTCTTCTTAATACGCTCTAACTTTTTCTGCCAGACAGAACTCCAGATTCATAGTTTAGCAGAAATAGAAGCTATCCAATGGCAGCTTTTTTTTTCCCTCATACATCAAATACTATTTTAGTGACTTCATCTACACTGATTAATTTATTTCTAACAACACTAATCATTTTTATTATATACAAAATATACATAAGGATCTTCAATCATGGTAATCTTGACAGCTCGTCCAAGACTGGTTCTATGGAACAGCAGACCTAAGGACTAAAGCCTTTGTTGCTTGAGTTAAGTGTCTGTGATTTTGTGCACTATGTTGTTCTGCTTCTCACATTACAAATACACTTGTTATTTATTCACAGATTTAATAATTAGAAAAGGACACTTCAGAAAGGCAGTGACTTACTCTTTTCATTCATTATAACACTCTATTCTCCCCATTCTAAAATGTTCCGAGATATTTACTTGCTTACATTTCTTTTTTTCATTTTTGGAGTATCTAGTCACTGTTTCTCTGTGTTTCCTTGGCTGTCATAGAATTTAGATCCATAGACCAGACTGGCCTCAAATTCACAGAGATCTGCCTGACTCTGTCTCTCTAATATTGGCTTGAAAGGCTTGTGCCACCACCACCTGGCTCCTCCTCCTCCTCCTCATCCTCCTCCTTCTCCTTGTCCTCCTTCTTATTATTATTTATTGAAAATGTATTTGTCTCTCATGCAATACATCATAACCACATTTTCCCCTGGTTCTAATCCTCTCAGTGCCCACTCCACCTCCTTTCTTCCCTATATCCACTCCTCTTCCATTTCCCCATCTAGAAAGAAAGGGCCTCCAAGAGAGTACAGTGAAACAGGACATAATAAAATGCAATAAGACAACAGCCTTTATATATCAATGCTAGACAAAGCAACCCAATAGATGAAAAGAATCCAAAGAGCAGTCAAAAGATATACATGTGCCCACTCATAGGAATCCCACAAAAATGATAAAAAGCAATTATTGCTCACAAGAAACTGTTTTAATTATTTGTTGATGAATGATTCAACTTAAATCTTCAGATCACTCTACTCCTCTGCAATGTGGCATGCTTAACATGTACGTAATGTCAAATATACCACAGATTTTATTTGTATCATCAACTATATGCTGATGCTCAGCACCTTAAAATTGATCTCCTTCTTGACATTCTATGCTGTCTACAGTGATTTATAAATACCAATTATTTCTTTGAGAAAAAATATAGTAATGGTTCTATGAATCCAATGGTCACTCATTTCATCAACCAACCAGTATGTCACTTTCCTTTAAATCTATTTTGTTCAAAGTCAGATTAATTAATATATGAAGATGGAGTTTCTGTCACACCTTTGCCTACAGCCATTTAGCCCCAAATAAACACAGAGATACTTATATTAATTAGAAACTGTTTGTCCAATGGCTCAGGATTCTTATTGTCTAGTGTTCTCTTAATTATTAACCCATTTCTATTAAACTATGTATTGCCACAAGGCTGGGCTTACCTGTATTGCTCCAGCATGCTATTCTGCAAAGCCTATACTATTGACAAGGTATCCATTTACAAAGTTAAAAGTTTGTTAGCTTGAGGAACAACTGGAAAATTGTGGAATTAGTTTAGTTTTGCCCAATAAAATGACACCAAATTGAATGTAAAATTCTGTATAAAAGGCTTTACTACAACTTAGATGTCTATACTTATTTCCAACACTTTGGATACAGACACGGGGAAAGACTGGATCATATACATTTTGAGAAATATCTATTTTCTTCAAAGTCTGTAACATTATGTACATTTGCCAATGGTGCCTATAAGCTTCAATTTTTCCACATACTTATCTTTTATATTTTAGGACAAGACACACCCATCTGACAAGTGTGAAGTAAGACTATGATACTTGTTTGCATTTCCCTTATAAGTGATACTGATCATCCAAAACAAACCTCTATTGATGAATTAATCATAGCAATAATCACTATAATCGTAACAGAGAAAAGGTCTACATAATCATTAAGGAATAGATGGACAAAGGAAATGTGATATACACACAGTGGAACTGATTCAAATTCAGTATGGAAATAAATACTGAAGTATACCATATGTGAATTAATCTACATGACATTGCTTTAAAGGAAATAGGCCAAACATAGAGATTAAAATCCTTTATGAGTCTCCCTATAAAAACATTTACACAGGTGAAGATTGCCATGGTGTCCCAAGAGAAGAATGGAGAATTTCTGAACAACAGACCTAAACTTTCAAGAAGGTAGAATGAAACAGTTATGCACATCTGCTGCAAAAATGTCTAATTTAAAGCAATAATACATAGTATGGAAGATAAGTGTTCAGCAGGGAGATTTTGCAATGCATAAACTCACTATAATAAAGTAAATAAAAACTCAAAAGTGGCTATGGGCAGTAAGTATGTTTCACTATATATTTATAACTTTAGTATGTATCAATATACATTTATGTATTCATCCCTTCTTCTAAATAATTTACAAACATGTATTACCAAATAAAATTGTTGATTTTGGTTCATCAATGTGTGTATCATATATTTTTATATTCCAAATTAGCAAGACATTCATTTAGTATGAATAACTTTGGAAATAGGAGTAAATATAGAAGAAATGTATTTAAGTTATGGAAATCAGAAAAATGACAAAACTGTAGGCCATGTATTCTGCTTAAGAAAAATTGCTTAATGTATTATTTACCTGTGAATTTTGAAGAATAAAGCCATTTTTCTTTTAATGGTGTGGTCCTTTCTGGTTTTGTGAAACTAACTCCATGAATATACATAGGTTTGATATTATTTGAATTATAGGCAAAGACTTCTAAAACTTAACCTCAAAAACATTTTTGAAAACAAGTAAAATATATTTGTTTAATTAATTTAATACTTCATTAAATAAATATATATGTAAATCAAATCACTAAATGCCTTCAAATATCTCATCATATATCCCATTCAATACTGTAGCTCAGATGACATCATGTGGGAAGAGCCCAAAGACGACATGGTTGAAGAAATAATTCCCTAACCCACAGACCTAGAATATCAGCTTATGATGAACCTTCCTGATACCTGAATCATGGTCTTTGATTTACTAGCTTCCCAATAAATTTCCTTCCTTTCTAAATGTAAAAATTACACATTTATGAAACTAGGTCTTTAAAAAATCACTAAAATTGTATTTCTGTTCCTCAGAAGTTGATTATAGATTCTTAGCCTTAAAAAAGCAATTGATATATATATGCCTGTACCAGCAACTGAAAAGCACACCATGGGTTTAAAAGAGAGAAATAAGTAGTATACAGGAGGGTTTAGAAAGGGTAAAGGTTAGGCAGGTATGATGCAATTTATCTTATAATCTCACGAAAAAAAAATTAAAAGGAAGAAAAAAATCTCCTTGATGAATGTTTGTGTTCCATAGATAACACTCTTTTGTAGATACTTTGGAACATGCATGGGAACTTGGGATTAATGCCTATCTAATAAAAAATAATCACATACATCTTTGTTCTGCACAAAAGGCTAGTAAAACAACCTAAAGCCAAAGTAAGTGTCTCAGTTTAGCTATTATTTAATTAATCATCCAGAGTTTGAAAAATCAAGAAAACAAGGAAAGTTTAAATTGCATTATGATTTATAATTTTTTCTAATTTTTATTAATAGACCAAATCAAATTTTACTTTCAATACTAGCTAATGAAAATTAAAAATAAGTATAAATTAAAGCACTATGTTCTTTAGATTATCAAAGTACTTATCAAATGTTTTCATGCATCCTGAGCAACATCTGTGAAATGATAAAACACTTTCAGCTGTTGGTGTTAGAAACACAAAGCTATTTGTAAATGCTTGTGCTCATAAGATAATATAAACCTCCAAGGATATTTGGTGTCAGCATTTATGTTATCCAAACACTGCTTATCTGAAGGTTTCAGCCATTCTCTGTGACATTCAGTGAGAAAAATTTGACTCATCCTTCAATCTAAGCCTCCATGTGAATGTAATTTCTTTACTCAGTTTTTACCATAATTATATACTGTTGATACATCATTGTTTGAAGTAGATACTACCTTAACTACATGTTTAGTACTCATTTTTATTTAAAACAACTTAGCTTTAATTGTTCTAACTGTAGAAATTTTTCTTGCACCTTCTTCTTTATAATCAATGATCCCCAACCAAGCAGCATCTGAGGGTTAATCTACAGCACAACATTGGATAGAATTCTTGTAGAGAGACCAAAGGGATGAAACAAATACTCTGTTGTTTGAAGAATAACAGTTCAAAGTAACTTTCATTGTTAATTGGTAAGGAGAGTAAATAACTTTGAGATCATTCCTTGAACATTTTTCTTATTCAGTCTAGCAGAGTGTGAGCAAAGGCAGTAAATACAGACAAAATAAGCAAACTGACAGCATGAATCCTTGCAATGACTTTCCCATTTCCCATCTTTAGTTTGGATCCTCCTTTACTTAAGGAAAACCTTCTTCGAGAAGATTTCAATTTGAATGGGGATAAAACTAAATAAAAAGAGAAAGATGAAAGTGCAGGAGAGGGAGAAAACAAGCCAGGATAATTTTCCCTTATATTGAAGCTCTATGCAGAATTAACAAGCAATTTATGGTGTCTGAGATTACTGACACACACTTCTTCTAAACTAAGAGGAATTGCATATTTAATATACAAATCTATTAAAATTGGCTTAGATAATATCATCCACAAAAGATTAATAGGCAAAAACAAACATACCTAAGAATGAGATTGATGTTTACCTTGGTTACCATTCCTAGAGCCTTCAAACAGTTGCTGTATGAAGCAGAAACAGACACCCACAGCTGAGCCACAAGCACTGAACCATACTACCGGAATTCAGGAGTAGAAAGGGAGGAGGGTTGAGCAAAGGAGCCAAGACGGAGATGGAGAGACCTGCAGAAAGAGTGGACCTGACTTCCTGATAGAATGGAGACCCTAGTCATAAAGCTGGGGAAACAGCAATGGATCAAACCAAACCCTCTGAGTGTTTGTACCAGCTAGGAGCCCAAGACAGTCTATGGGTCTTGTAACAGTGGAGCTAGTCTTTATCCCTAGACCACAAATGGACTTTGGGAGCCCATTCCCAATGGAGAGATACTATTGCAGCCCAGATACAGCAAGGAGGGCCTAGGTTCTCCCCCAAACGATATGACAGACTTTGAAGGTCCCTGGTGGAGGGCCTTACTATCCCTGGGGAGGGATTGGGGGATTTGCGGGGGTTGGGGGGGAACATGGGAGGATGGGAGGGTGAGGGAATGTGGTGGGGTGGATGGGTATGTAAATATGAGTACTAATTAAAGAATTTAAATAATAAATGCAAAATATGCCCCCCTAAAGAACAAGATTGAGGCAGATTGGGTGAGTTCATCAGATAGCATGCACATACAACCTGAATTACAGATGACTGCTTAAGTAAAATAAAGCCATTAGGAAATCAAATCATTTGATGACTGCATAAGAAAGAACTTGACTAACAAATGAGCGTTTACAAGCATAAGAAATAAAGTAGAGGTCCTCCTTGTTTCCCAGTTTCTCTGGTGCTGTGAATTGTAGTCTGGTAGTCTTTTGCTCTATGTCTAATATCCATATATGAGTGAGTACATATCCTGCTTGTCTTTTTGTGACTGGGTAACCACACTCAGGAGGTTTTCTTCTAGCTCCATCCATTTGCCTGTGAATTTCAAGATTTCATTGATTTTTTTCTGCTGAGTAGTACTCCATTGTGTAAATGTACCATATTTTCTCCACCCATTATTCAGTTGAGGGGTATCTAGGTTGCTTCCAGGTTCTGGCTATGACATACAATGCTGCTATGAACATAGTTAAATACATGTCCTTGTTGTATGACGGTGTATTCTTTGGGTATATGCCCAAGAGGGGAATTGCTGGAACTTGAGGTAGCCTGATTATCCTGAGAAACTGCTATACTGATTTCCAAAGTGGTCTTACAATTTTGCACTCCCAAAAGCAATGGAAGAGTGTTCCTCTTTCTCCACATCTTCTCCAGCATAGACTGTCACTGGTGGTTTTTTTTTTTTTTTTTTTTTTTTTTTTTATTTTAGCTATTCTTGCCGGAGTAAGCTGGTATCTCAGAAGTCTTTGAGTTGCACTTCTCTGATGGCTAAGGATGTTGAGCACTTTCTTAAGTGTATTCCAGCCATTTTAGATTCCTCTGTTGAGAATTGTCTATTTAGTTCTGCACCCCACTTTTTAATGAGATTTTTAACAAGGAGGACCCCAAGAGAAGAACACATGGTCACCTAAAGAAGGGGAGGGGAACAAGAACCCATGAGCAAATTGGGAGCATGGGGGGAGAGAGGAGGAGATGGGATGGGGAGACAGGGAGAAGGAGAGGAAAGAGGAAGAGAGGAGGACTGAGAAAGGGGAGGAATAGAGGAGGACATGAAAGGAGATTCGTTGATAGAGGGAGACAGTATAGGTTTGGAGAAAGGTCTGGCACCTTTCTCCATGTTAGGAGATCCACAGGGATGACCTGTTACGATAAATCTTTCCACCAAAAGCCGCTGAGCCCCACCTCCATGTGTTTCATTTAGGCCAGGTGCCCGCCCGAGTTAGGGCCCAAATGAATACACAGAAACTTGTATTAGGTTCAAATGTTGTTTGGCCAATGACTAGGATTCTAGTCTGTTAGCTCAGTCTTAATTATCATAAATCTATATATTTTATGAGACTTATAGAGGATGCCTTTCGCTGGTGCCCTCTCTTGCCAGTGGCCATTCAAGACTTTGACTATACTAACATTTTCTTCCTACAGGTCCCCACAAGGCTGTTGTCTTCCCATTTCAGCAGTAAGTAACTTGGAGGATGCTATGCCCCCTTTCCCCCATTGATGTCACTTTGGATAGTGTATATACCTAGTTAGGGATAGCTTCCTATTGTTTATGTTTGGGATTGGAAGGAGGTGTTCAGGCTTGGACAACTCTTTCTAATGGCTTTAGGGTTTAGTTAAAATAGCTAGGATGTGACATAAGCAGATTTTTGTGTCTTCTTATATTTCACCTTTATGATTGTTAATTTTGGATACTTTACACTGTTAAGACCAAAAAGGGAATTGTAGGGGAAGCTGTAGAAACTCGTGCTTAGGGGTGTGCCTGACCACGCCTTTGAGGGTGTGGTCAGGGAGATGTAAAGTGAGAGGTGTTCAGGTGGCTGGTTGCGGTTTCACTTTCACTTTCAGCTTCCTGTACAGACTGCTGATGCGCTGGCTGGCTAGTTCGCTCTGTAAGTAAGGCTTTTTCCCTATTAAAATCCCTTGTATTTCTACCTGGCTCCATTTTGATAATTTCCCACATTAATGACCCTAACTAAGAATCTATGTAGTGGTGGAGAGGCTGCATTTGATGTGCTTCCCCTATAATGAGATTGATGACTACTTTGGTTGCCATTCCTAGAATCTTCATCCAGTAGCTGATAGAAACAGAAACTGGCACACACAGCTAAACACTGAGCCATACCCCTGGAATTCACTTGTAGAGAGGGAGGAGGGATGAGCAAAGGAGCCAAGACTGCTGGAGAAACACAAAGAAGCATTGCCCTGACCTAATGAGAACACCAAGACCCTAGTTGTAAAGCTGGGGGATCAGAATTGGACCCAACCAACCCCTCTGAATGTGGGTGCCAGATTGCCAGTGCAGTCTATGGGACCTCTAACAGTGGAGCCAGTGTATCTCTAGAGCACAAATGGCCTTTGGGAGCCCATTCCCTATGGAAGGATACTATTACAGCCCAGATATGGGAAAGAGGGCCTGGGCCCTCCCCCAAATGATATGACAGACTTTAATGGTCCATTGTGGAGGCCCTCACTATCCCAGGGGAGTGGGTGAGGGTGGGATGGGGGTTCGATGAGGAGCATGGGAGGATGGGACGCTAGGGAATGGGGGGATTGATATGTAAATAAGAGTGTTTCTAAAACAAAATTAAAATAATAAAAAAAAAAACAGGAAGAAAATTGAGATGGGAAGACAAACCTTGTATTGCTGACAAAATTCTCTGAGCTCAGATCCTGAACTGTGTATAAAGGAGAAAGTGAACTGGGCACTAACATTCATTGTGGTCTGCACTGCATTTTGAACACTTATCTCAAGCTCCTGCTGCTGGAACATCTCCTGTGTGATGGACTTTAAACTCATATGCTGAGCCAAGCTAAATGGTTCTTACTAAGATGCTGCAGTAGGAGTTCTAAATCACAGAAATGGGAAAAATTAATTAAAGCACAGAAACAAGTACAAATGAAAACAATAAATAAACTAGAGATAAGACTCAAGTTTAGGAATTGCAGGAACAAATTTCTTCCTTAAATACATGAATATTAATTTTTAAAAATACTTAAAATTAATATCTCAAAGGAATTTTGGCAAAACTTTCAAATGCTAATAAAATTTAATGAATAGAGAATATGGATTACAGAGGAGAATCACTAAGTAGTAGAAGGGGAATAATGCTGTCTTAATTTAAAATCATTCTGAAACAATCTATTTGGGGGAATACACTGATCTATGAGGTTACTGAGTTTTATTCTGATAAATGACATTAAGATATATTCAACTAAGTTTATTGACCTTTAATTTTGAAAAATCTAGGTTTCCTGAAAAATGACAAGTGATTTTAATAACAAATTTTCAATTACAAGTCTTTAACCCAATAACAAGTGACATGTCATGTTGATATATTTCAGAACATAACTACAAAGTCAAGGGCTTTCAAGTTCAAAGACCATACAAAAGCTCTCAGGTACAAAATTAACAAACAAAGTATTGCCCTTATGCAATGATATGGTATGTTCCCTAGATAATGATATTTAAACACATAAACTGTCCATGAAGACATTGAATACAGAAAAGTATTAATCATAAAATATACAGTTAAGTATAAAATAAATACAAGTACAACGAAGATATATTATTTTTCTAAAGAATACAACAAATAGGAAGTATATATTTAAAAGAAGTTTGAGCAATTAAATTCATTTTTGTAATGCTAAACTGCTATTTTTCTCCATTTTTAATTGAAGTTAGAAAGAAGATTGTTTTACATGTCAATCCCAGTTCCCTCTCTCTCCTCTCCTCTCCTCCCTTGACCCCCACTAACACCCTACCCATCCAATACCATTTCTGCTCCCCAAGGAGGGTGAGGCCTTCCCAGGGGGGGTCTGAAGGGTCTGCCAAAGCCTTTGCAATAGGGCCTAGACCCTCCCCCATGGGTCCAGTTTGAGGGAATACCCTTTATGTGGAATGGGCTCCAAAAGTACATTCCTATGCTAGGGATAAGTACTGATCTACTACAAGAGGCCTCATAGATTTGTAGAATCATACAAATTAATGTCTGAGAAATATCATTGTCTCTTGAATCTTTGAGAAGATTCTCAGTGGGGCAAAAAGGAGCAACAGATGCAATAGGTGAGACTAAGTGACAAAATACTATATACCTGACAAGTACTTAATATTAGCATTAATAATACATGAAGTCCTTTATCATAAAAATATGTTTGTTTCATAGTTCTTTCAAAGAAACAGCCATTGCAAATATAATGAACTTTCCTACTATCCACATTAAAGTTCTGAGATATGTGTTCCTAATGGAAACCATAGTTTATTTGAAAATGGCTATTTGTAGGAGTAGAGGTTATATAAGAAGAAGCCTAGAGCATCTTTCATAAATTTCAAGAAGCTTGAGATATGTCTTAGTGGCAGAGCATTTGCCAGGCCTTTGAAGTTCTGTGTTCTATCACTAGTACTGTAAAAACAAACAAAAATTACAAGTATATAAAATGAAATATTTTATGAGAACCAAAGTTACAGGTCATTTGAAGAGGTTATTTTGTGTTAAAATGAAACAATTTGTGATTCAATAAAAATACTGATTTAAATAGATTAGAAGTAAGAAATATATTTCTCTGTGTTATGATGATCCTTAATGTTCTAACAAAATAAACTTAATGAGCATTAGTGACATTAATTTTCATAGATCATGGTAAGTGAACAAAAGAAACACTCAGTTATTTCTTATTCCTCTATTCCACATCTAAAAAGCCAAGACATATATGAAAGAATGGTCAATAAACTCTAACAAAATGAACAAGAACCTTAGACTATAACAATTTAGTTATCCAGGAGAGAATAAGTTAATCTAATTACTTAGCAACAATTTGCAGCACTCATAGGCAGAGAGGGGTGCAGGAAGTAATGAGGGAGAGAGAAAAGCTACAACATTGTGACTTGCCACTTGTCATACTTTACTTTTGTTAATTCCCTAAGTCGCAGATCAAGACTTATTTCCTAATTCCCATAGAAATTTGAATTTTTGCTTTATCTGAGCTCCAGTTGCACTTAAATAAATAAAAAGCATTCGTCTTAGGTCCTGTGTTTAAATTGGCTACGTGTAAGTTCTCAAGTGCGTGGCTGCCTGTTGATAAGAAAACAGTACTTTTAGAAAAATCTATTTTCTTCTCTTCCTGAGAATTTAATGCTTACAGGGGTATCCAACCTTTGGAAATTGTGATACATTGTCATTTTCAAAGTTCATATGTGAGAACATTGAAATGAATCATAAAAAAATCAATCTTAAAAATCTCTTGTTTAAAATATTTTATCGTGATTTCTCATGCTATTGAAAAGTAGTAATGATTATATTAACTATTGAACTATACATTTTAATGTACAGTTGCAATTACTTTTGTATTTTTTGTGTGTACAAATATGATATGTCTGTGTTTTAGTACAAACCTTTTTTTGTTTTATTGCAGATGTTCATGCCATAGCGGGTGTAATGAGATCAGAAGGCTGCATCCCGTCAGTACAGAGTTTCTGAGTTGCTTGAGTCAGTCTCTTTGTTGTTTTACTGTGTATGTCAGGCTAGCTGATCTGTTTGTTACCAGGGATCCTCCCACTCTGTGGAAGCTCTTGAGTGACATTGCTTTACTACCTGTGTGGCTGTTATACAGGTTATGGAAATTCAAATATAGGACCAATGCTTTTATAGCAAACACTTATGATAAGCCACATGTACTCAAACATCATTTTGTATAGTACCTTAAATTCTGTAATATGTTGGATTTATTGACTTTAATGAGTTCAGTGAATTGTCTGAATTTCACAGATACAATTTCATCTAAAATATAGTTCTATTTCCTTTCCAAAAAATAAAATCTCTTGTTTAATTATATTGCAGTTTTACATTGGGCCTCCTGGTCACCCAGGGCCACTTATGCATGCCTGTAACCATTGGGCTGCAGGTAGGATACAACTGTCAGTGAGTTTTAACTTTTGAATGTGTAATTATGTTTCTATGCTTTCCTGCTCTTTACAGACTATGTGAGTCTTGGTGATTAAGATTTTAAAAGCAATAGTCTTGGGGAACAACTTGATAAGAACCTGAATCTTTCCCCTCTTTTATTTTTTTGCAATTTACATTAATCCTACTTTTCAGTACTTACGCATTTGGTCACAATTTTTCATACTTTGCTTCTGTTAGTCATTTACACTAACATTCAAAACAACTTTGAGTAATGCCTATAATTACCCTAATTTCTTAGTTAGGGACACAGATAACCAGAAAGAAGTTTCTCAGAAACCACAAATGAAAAAGAACCCAGCTGTGCGATTCTTAATTACTTATGTAAATACAACTTCACATAAAAATTCTGAGCACAGTCATTCAAATGTTGGTGTTGCAGAAGCTGATAAAAAGCATGGGAAGAAATAAAATGCATATGAACATAACTCACTAGAATCTCATTCCTTAGAAAAGAATGGAAACATCAGTAAATGCCTACCTATGCAGCCACTACTAGATGTAATGTGTAAGCCACTTTAATCGCCAGTCTAGTCGTGTATCAAAAACTAAAAGAAGGGAATGATTTATGAATCTTTTAAGTTATTTATAAGTTTTGGATTGTTCTTAATGAAATGGATGCATTTTATGAGTCTAATTACATATGAATTTTCAAATGTGTTCTAATTCCACCTGTGAAAAATATCCAGTTGCAATGAAAATCACAAATATCCAAACCATAACACTTTTCCAGATGTATTTTAGTACTCTGTTCACTATTTAAATCTATTTTCTTATTTGAGAATTTCATGCAATGTATTTTCATATTGACCGCCTCACTAACTCCTTCCTGCTCCATCTCCAGTTACTTATTCCATGCCCTAACTTCATGTTCTCTCATTTTTCAATCAGTATCTCTTTGAATCCAGTTTGATTTGCCTAAATACTCCTGGGCTTGGGGATATCATTGGGGCTGTGAAGAACCCACCAGGAGCTATACACTTAAGGAAAACTAACATGTCCTCTCCTAGTACCTGTAAAATATCAAGAGTTGATCAGTTACTGGCGAGATGTCATAGCCATCTCTCAGCCTCACATCCTGGGTTTTGTGTAGATTCGCCTCACACAGGTCTTGTGCATGATGTTACAATCACAGGAAGTTCAGATGTGCAGGTGTCTCATTGACAAAAAGAAATGGCATTTCCTGTTGAAGCATACAGCCTGTACCTCTTTGCCCTTTTCTACATTTTCCACCATTTGCTTCAGAAGGTTTCTGAATAAAGCTGGATATAGCTTTTTGCTACTGTTATAAACAAAGCTATTTGAGAGGCAGATAAACTCTTATGAAGTAGCCTACTCTTATCATGGGCAACTTTTACTCTTCTTGAAAAAATGTAAGCACATAGTGGTTTTTATAATTGTCTTTGCTCTGACATTCACCAGGGTAAAATACTTAAATCCATCAAGAATTATTGGTAAAGTGTTATCTAAGAATATTATCTCCATTTTTACATTTACAGAAAAAAACATTCCTTAAATACAATACGAAGGAATTCAATTTATAACAAATAATACATTTTGTAAAGTTTTATAATAAAGTCAGAAATCTTACTTTTTCATATGAAAGAAGAATATTCTATTTATCAAGTTTCTGTAAGGCACAAAATAGTTACAGAATCAAGTTCTGTATTAGTATTTTGATGAGTTGTCTATAACTGTCAGCTTTATTTCTTAATCAAAAGTTTGCTTCACTTTTCTATAGAACTGCACTATCTTGTGTAGATTATTACATATTATTCTGTCAAAAATTCTGACAACATATCCCAAAACATTTTTGAAATCTTTTTGAGTTGATGCTGCAATGGAGCTTAAGAACTCATTAGGTTTCTTTTTGCTTAGAGGAGGCAATGGACTGAAATAACATTTTATTCATCTCTGTTAATGACATATAGCTACCAAAAAATAGAAAGTTTATAAAGAAGCTTTGGAAGTTTTATTTTCAGCTGGACTTTGACTTTAGAAATGTAAAAGTGGCTCCTGGAAGGCTCAGCTCCTGTGCTCAGCCTTTGAAATTAAAAGCAAACTAAAATTTAAAAGCTGTATCCAGGTCATAATCTTTCTTTGATTTCTCTCACATCTACTTATAATACCCTTGATGCTTATTATCTTTTAGACTTCATTGTATACATTTTATATATTTGTACAGATGAATAGAATCATTCAAATGATAAATGTTAGTGCAGCAAGAGTATAAACATTAACAAAGTAAGAAAGGAATACATTTTCTGGGGATACTTTTAAACGTAGGAACAGAAGAATGGAAAATCCGGGGGAAAGTTGTAGGATTATAAGATAGAACTCAAATGATTCAACCCCTAAATATAAGGAAAAACAAATGAAAAATGTGAAACTATGTTCTACACTACTACTGAATCACGATCTCATTGGCACAGCTGTGGTTTCAAGGATACTCTGAAAGGGAAAAACACCAAAATAAAAATTAATGAACCAGTCTCCTAAATAACATAAGACAACTTGAATGATTAGGCTTCATTTTTTTTTCTGAGAGGTATACTCCAAAGTTCACTCATTTCATTATGGACTCATTTCCTCCACTGAGCTGGAAGCCACTTGTGTGCATTAGGATAGTCAATGTCCTGATTACCATTTCTTTCTTAATGTCTGTTACAGAGTAGGGTGGCATGTAGGGTTTAATTTTTTCAACTAATAAATAAAGGAAAACCTTCATATAAAGGTTGTACTTTTACCTTTATCATTTCATATTAGTAGCATGTATAATATACAGACATGAGTTTTAGCTAATTTTAAGTATAGAAAACTTATACTTTCATATTGATCCTTGTGTGATACTCTTATTAGTCTGCATTAGGTAAGGATCAAGACTTAACTAGACTTCAAAGAACTAAGGCTATAACATGGTCTTACTTATGTTTTCTATACTTCACAAGAAGTGAATTTGACTTTTTAATTTTGTTCTCTCACTTGATACTCTGATTTTAAATGAGATAAATCCATCCCTTCTGTAATATTTTATGTTATTCTTAGCTGTGTTTTTATTAGCTTTATAGTTGAACCCAGGTACTAACTTTGATGACAACAATATTTTGCAAAATGCCAAGATGCAACAAGAAAATGANCGTGTGTGTGTGTGTGTGTAGTACCTCTTAGTATCTTACCAAGAGTTCACAAGTAGGATTTCAGGATATTTTTTATTTTACTACTGTCCCATGGCTGTTCAGATTGGATATGGTGCAACTGTAGAAAGTTTTGTTTTGCTGCCAAGATTAAACCATTATTCTTAAATGTTTTGGGATTTATTCCAAGTCTCTATTTCATTTTAAAAATTGTAAAGCAACTGATTCTCATTTTCCAGTTTTATCATTGTTTTGTTTTGAAAATAATTTTAAAGGTATTTTTTTATTTGACTTATGTGGGTATGTGTGTCTCGGGATACCCACAGGCCAATGGTAATGGATAACAAGGTGTTTGTGAACCATCTAACATGGATGTTGTGACCAAAGCTTAGGCATTTAAATCATTTTTAAAAATTTAGTGTGAAAATATATTACTTATATTTTACTTATGTATTTAGTTTATTTTACTATTGTGGTAGATTTCAGTTGCAAAATTTATTTAAGCACAGTAGTAGAAATTATATAGACTAACAATATGATATCAGCCCTCGAATTTGACAAGCAATTTGAATGAACTTAAATGAAGCAGAGCTTAAGTAATCTCATGTGACAGAGTATTTTAGCTGTTTTATGGATATTGAGATATTTAATACCTAATATTTTGGTGTAGGTTAGCTGTCATCAGTTTATGGAGATTATGAGGGGGGGCTCACACAGGAATAATCAGAGTTTTCTGATTAGTATTCCTTGTATCTTTTCTCCTGGCAATATCAGAACTCCAGTGATTAGTTTAAGTCGATTAGTCAGGATTATTTAGCACTGTCTCTCACAGGGGAGCAGTCAATACAGACCTCAGCAGCAAAAGTGGTCACCCACAGTCTCATGGGGAGTACTACCATTGCTATTTTCAAAATTCTTACATTATTTGGTAGTGACAATCATTTAAAAAATAATTGTCTCCAGTGACCTTCCATTTTTCTCTGTACACACACACACACACACACACACACACACACACACACACATACACAAAGGACTATTGCTAATTGTGGGTCAGAAGCTAAATTGTTTCCATTATTGAACATCATTGTAGTCAGGTTGATTTAGGATAAAGAAACTAGAGCATATCAGCAATAGAATTTAGAGAGATAAGTCCCCTGACAATTTTTTGGAGATTTTATATTTCTTGGAGATAAAAACAAAAAGAAAAATACAATACTGTATGGGTTTCAGTCAGAGGGGAATATAACTAAATTTAGGCTTCTTGGCATCATTGTGTTCTAAATCTTGCATGACTGCCATCTTAGCTTTACATTATCTAGCCAAGATCTTCAAACATAAATGCATTCAGTCAAATCTCAGTAATTTCTCTTTGCTCTATCATCTATCTTTATGTTTCCATTCCTTCTTGGTCTTATGAGTCTGTCTTGGCACAGTGGCATTTTGAAAGTGGGGGTCCTGTATCCTGGTCATCTTTTAAGCTCTTTCGGTAAATATTTCCATAGGAGCAGAAGTAAATAAGCCAGACTTCCAAGAAAGTTCTAAACTGAACAACATATGCTAGGTGCATATTCTATGAGGAAATGACTGCATGACTGAAAATAATGGAACCAGAACACAAGAAGCACATATAGCCCTCATAATAGTTATTTAACTTACTCACAGGAAGTACTCTGTATAAGCATCAGAGAGATGCTCAGAAAATGATGCTAGAAAAACAGTTTAAAATTAATGCCTTTGACAGGAGATTTTGAAGAAAGCACAAAAAAAGCAGAACCTTTTTTGAGCTGGGTATTGCCAGGAAACAGACGTGATTCTATCATTATTTCTTTCATCAATTCTTCATGAGAAGATGAGGGGGGAAATATGAGGCTATTTTTTAAAGCACCTGTCATTTATATTAGCCACCAGAGGAACATGTTTGGCAATTTTCTCTGTTTGAACTATTTTCTGTTTGTCTGAATTGAATTCTGATCATGACAAAGTGTCTCTCTTTTGTCTTGATTCATCATGATCACAGATTATACTAACATGGTGTTAGTTTGTGGGGAGAATGTTGATGTTTAACAGAAGGAAAGCAAGGCTCCTTTGTACCAGGGGGGCTTAAAATAACATCAAGAACTGATAGGACTAGCCTAGCTCCCCAGTTGTTCAGGCTACCTGTCTTCGATCAATATAAACAGTCATCAAATATGTCACTGAGATGGAGTTTATCCCTGTCAGATGTTGGTACAACTTTTAGCATCCTGTTTATCCCTGGCATCCCTCATCTCATGCTTCTCAATGAGGCAAGGTTTCTTACTGCTTACATGGATAAACAATCATCTCATTATTGACACTTTAAATGCTGATTGATGAGTTTTGTGTGTTCACAATGTTACCGCTCAATCTTGATAAATATTTTCTCAAAACAGACATGTCTCCACATATTTTACACCACTAGTGCGTGGGCAAAGGCAAACCTTTCTAAATGAACACTCTCTACCATTACTTCATGTGCATGCTTGTCATATTCTTTGTTCTCTCAATGTTTGTCCTCAATGTTCTTTTTCCTATGATACACCTTTGTATTATTAAACTCTATAGCTGTTTAAGCAAAGTTAGATACATCCTCAGTGGATGTATCTTAATACAATTAAATACACCATGAATGCATCTTCATGAGCACATTACACTGCTCTCTTTAGTGACAGTCTTTACAAGATTTTAAACCCTGTTTCTCCAAACAAACCCCTTGGTTTTAAATATACAAGTCTTTGCAATATTTTAGAGCCTGTTTCTTTAAACAAACCCCTTGGTTTTAAATATAACTCCAGTTTCCTTAAAGAATGATCTCCAGAAAAAATAAGAACTTACTAATTTATGGTTTTTATAGTGTATGTGTTTTGTTATGTAGATGGAGGATGTTAGAGTATGACCTGATGGAAGTAATATTGAACATGACATGATGGATAAACTAAAGAAAAAAATAAATGCACCAATCAATAATAAACAGATGCCATGGCACAGTTAATGTTAACCATTCTGTTTTGGAGTCAGCTGGATGAAAATCAGAAAGTTTTGTTGTCAAATGTTATCAACTGTGTGGTTTTGTGAACTCCTGTGCACTGACACTTCCTCTCCCCCATAGCTTTGACAAATCAATTACAAAGACCATGAAAGAATATGTAGAGTAGTAGTGTCTTCACTTAATATTCACTTATCTTATGTCATCATTCTCTTCTCATGGTTTTCTGATACCTTATTAATTTCATTTAAGTTACCAGGGGCATTGAAATGTCTTGATTTTCACTTCTATACCCATGGTCTTATCCTTTATAGAGATCAACACATCATTATACAATCTGTACTCCCTAGATTGCTCTTATGAAATAACCTTCACTTAAAATGAATCCTCCTTATCTTATGCAATTTAAATGTATATATGTATATATCTATATCCCTAGATATAAATAGTATATTTAAAGTCCTTTTCAATAATCACTGTATGAAATCCAAAACTTTTTGTTACTAATACCTACTAATACCATGGCATAGATCAGGAAAACTTGGGGTAAGAATACTAAATTCATTTATTTCCTTACTCTCTCAATGAGAAATAATTTTCAGTGCCTATTTCCTGCTAGAAAATTTTCTTGAGAATGTGATTCAAGTGAGAATATTGCCACACACATGATCCATGTTTAATCAATAGAGACAGTTTAAGTTCTCATGGATCCTATTTTATGTGAATCTGGAATCTTACTTGATCCTCAATATCAGGTCAGCAGAGAGAATTATTATAAATGGAGAACTTTTTAGTTATTCCATTTAATTTTAAATTATAACAAAACTGCATCATTCCCACTCCCCCTTTTTCTTTCCAGATCTTTCAGATTCATGGCCTTTTCTGTCATTGACTGTCATTACTTTCTTATGTGTATATACATTTAGATTACTAAATATAACCCACTCAGTCTGTATAATGTTACTTGTATCTTTGTTTTTAGGGTTGACCGTTTGGTCTTGGATTACCAGCTAGTGTGCTCCTCCCTGGGGAAGATGAGTATGTGGGCATGTGAGTGTGTTTGTGTGTGTGTGTGTGTGTGTGTGTATGTGTGTGTGTGTGTGTGTGTATGTGTGTGTGTGTGTGTGTGTATGTGTGTGTGTGTGTGTGTGTGATGCTGTGGCCTACTGATCTTTCCTCCATTAGCACTGGCATTTCTACTGCCATTGTACTTGTTCAGCTCATGTTTAAGCAACTTTTCTCAGAGTTCCATTTTTAAAGTGATTTATTTGTATTTCCCAACTCTTTGCTCTGACTTCCAACAAATACAATGTGCATTCTTTATACCTGGATAATGCAACGACCTTCAGATAGAAACTATTTGTCTTTTCCACATCCAATTCATCTTAAATTGCAACTTATACAGGCACATTTTATTATGTCTTGTCCATGATTCAGACAGCACCATAGCCTTATACTGAACATGAGTTTTAGTTCAAGCTCCACTTCCTAAACTCCAAGGCTTTACTTTATATTCTTCTCTCAATCACTGCTACTCATCACATGGTTAGTATGAACTCTTTGAAGAGCATCAAGGCCTTTTTCTACCAACTTAATTATATTTTTTCCAGTTCTCCATCCATGTTTATGAGGAACAATACTTTGCTTCTCATAAGATGTCCAAATTATATATAACCAGCATGAAACTTAAAATGTTATACCTTAAAAAGCTTCTCTTTACTTATTGCATCATAAAAGTTTGGAACTAAAGCAATCTTAAAATACCTATTCCATTCCTTGACTCAATTATAAATGTGAGAACAAATAACTTCAGTGGTTTCTATCATCTACCTTTGAGAAGATAGGGTCCTATAAGGACTTTTTCAGTTCCATTATAATTATTTCTCCAGTACTATTTATTTCTCTGTGTTCATTATTGTTCTTAAATGAATTTGTTGTTAGGTTAAGAACTAGTAGGAAAGTATATGGGTGATTTAAACATACCTCAAGGTATCTGCTGATGTAAATAGAGGATGTGAGTATATTATCTTTGTATTTACTTTACTTGTAGTCAGGGCTTACTATGTTTTCCAAACTGGACTTGAACTTAACCACTTGTCCTAGAATCCTAAATACTAGTATTAAAAAGATTTTCCACCACATCCTACATAATATTTGTTATAACTGATAATTTATCTGGTATAAATTTTAAACTTTGATATAATACTTGTGCTTAAGATTAAAGACTTCAAATTGTGTAAGTAACAAATATACCCATAGTTACTCATTTCTAAAACAACTCTCTTAAAATTAAAAGAGGTAATTGAAATTATTTCTAATGGATATTTTATTGTAATTTTCAACAGACACATTAATATTTTCAATTTATTTTGTTCACATGTAATTTTCTTGTTATGTAACATTATACTATTAATAGGTATTAATTGAAACATGCGAGCATTTGACAAGTTTAATATTATCATGTCCTTAATATTTATTGAAAATACATGTATGAGTGCATACATATACTGAGAGGTTAAAAATTCTATCAGTGATTAATTGTTTAAATATTAGATAAGAATAAAAATGATTAATGATGTTTTCAAAAGTAATCATCACATAGTAAACTCATATTGATTATATCTTCTCTTGGAACTTGGAAACCACACCAAATTCCTTAAATATAATTTCTTCTCATTTTTTATTCTTGAGAAAGTGAAGAAATGAAATCCTTCTTATTTCACTTGTTTCATTCCCTTTTTCCTTCATGAATTATTGAAACTAAAGTGAAGTGAATAATTTAGTGTAGAAACTACATACTAGAGTATAACATGCTTGGATTTCACTGTGTGCCATGTGCTAGAAATATTTATTTCAAGGCTACATTAAGTGCTTCTACTGAATCTTTAAGTATCTCTTTTGTTTTTTTTTTTTTTGTTTTGTTTTGTTTTGTTTTGTTTTAAAGGAGAGGGATTTGTGGCCTACTGTATGACAGATGATAAGGAATTTCATTGTTCTGGCATCCCTCCTTAGCCTGACCTATTCATCGTCAACCAACTAATCCAAGAGAGCATTTGCCTCAGGAATAAATTAATCAACAAAGCAGTAGAAACTAAATCTAACACAAAACATGAAAACTTGCTAAAAGAGTTCAGAGTAATATTCATAAAATTCCAGATCATACCTCACTGAAAAACAAGTTGTCCACATGTGGGAAACGTCATCATTGGCAGAGCCTGAACATCAGAAAAGAATGTTGTAATAATTATGATGTGGTCTTCCTGAATATTATGCAATTTTTGACAAAGTGATAAAATTATGGAACTTTACAATATAAAAGGCAACACAGTACTTTTAAAGACAAAAAATTCAAATAAAGCCAGGTGGTGGTGGCACATGCCTTTAATCACAGCACTTGGGAATAAGAGACAGGCAGATCACTGAATTTAAAGTCAGCCTGGTCTACAGAGCTAGTTCCAGGACAGCTAGAGCTATTACACAGAGAAACCCTGTCTCAAAAAACAAACAAAAACTCATATAAAGGAAGAATTAGAAATTGAGATATTTATAATATTCTAGCTTCTTTTAATGAAACAAGAATGAATTTGGAACATAAATATATTTTTCTGGTTGAAGAAAATGATGAAGGTAACATTTTCTAACTCAGAACATTAACTCTACTTTTAATACCTAATTTAATGACCATTCATTAAATTTTTCTCTGATTTATTAATAGGAGGAATCAGAAGCCCACTTTGCTGCTATTTTCTTAATCTGGAAAGCTTCCTACTATAGATTCTAGCAACTTTTCTGAAAGACAACAGCTAAGAAAAGCTTGCATTTCATATTGAGCCAACCTAGAACTGGAACTAAATATAGAATACTTAATATCAAATATATTTTCAGAAATACAGTCACATTATTATAGGGGGAACAGAATAGTAGGTTGGACATTTGGACTCCCTTATTAGCATATTTTTTTCTTTTTTTAAGATGTTTATAGTTAAATTAGATGCAAACATATTTTACATATCAATCCCAGTTCCCTCTCCCTCCCCTCCTCCCCTTCCCCCTATTAGCCCCTTATTCCATCCCCATTCTTCTCTCCAAGGATAGTAAAGCCTTCCATGTTAGATTTTCATAGTCTTGTCATATCATTTGGAACAAGGCCTAGGCCCTGCAACATGTGTCTAATGTGAGAGAGTATCACTCTATGTGGAATGGGCTCCCAAAGTCCATGTGTATATTAGGGATAACTATTGTTCCACTGCCACAGGCCCTATAGATTGCGCAGGCCTCCTAAATGAGACCTATGATCAGGGGTCTGGCCTGGTCCTATGATGGTTGCCCTGTTAGCAGTCTGGAGTCCATGAGCTCCCAATTATTTAGGATAGCTGATTCTGTGGGTTTCTGCCAGCCTGGTCTTGACCCCTTTGCTTATCACTCCTCCCTCTCTGAAAATGGATTCCAAGAGTTCAGTTCAGTATTGAGCTGTGGGTGTCTGCTTCTGTTTCCATCAGCTACTGGATGAAGGCTCTAGCATGGCATATAAGGTAGTCATCAATCTATGATTAGCTAAAGGCATTTAAAGTAGCCTCTTAGCCTGCTTAGATTGTTAGTTGGTGCCATTCTTGTAGATCTCTGGACATTTCCCTACTCCCAGATTTCTCTTCAAACCTATGATGGCTCCCTCTATTAATGTATCTCTTTGCTTTCTCTCCTCTTTTCTTCCCCCAACTCAAACTTCCTCCTCCCTCTTGTCCTCCTTTCTGTCCTCTTCTCCCCTTCTTTTTCTTCTAACTCCCTCTCCCCTCCATCCTGCTCCCAATTTGCTCAGGAGATCTTGTCCCTTTCCCTTTCTCCAGGAGACCATGTATGTCTCTCTTAGAGTCTCCTTGTTTCCTAGCTTCTCTGGTGGTGTGGATTGTAGGCTGTTAATGCTTTGCTCTATGTTTAAAATCCATATATGAGTGAGTACATACCATTTTTTTTCTTTTTGTAACTGGGTTACCTCACTCAGGATGGTTTCTTCTAGTTCCATCTACTTGCCTACGAATTTCAAGATTCCATTGTTTTTTTTTTTTTCCCTCTGAGTAGTACTCCATTGTTTAAATGTACCACATTTTCTCTATCCAATTTTCAGTTGAGAGGCATCTAGGTTGCTTCCAGGTTCTGGCTATTACAAATAATGATGCTATGAACATCATTTAACAGATGTCCTTGTTGTATGAATGTGCTTCTTTTGGGTATATGCCTAAGAGTGGAATTGCTGGATCTTATGGTAGACTGATTCCCATTTCCTAAAGAAGTGCCACACTGATTTCCAATGTGGCTGTACAGGTTGGCACTCCTACCAGCAGTGGAGAAGTGTTCCCCTTTCTCCACATCCTCTCCAGCTTAAACTGTCATTGCTGTGTATGATTTTGGCCATTCTGACAGGAGTAAGATGGTATCTCAGAGTTGTTTTGATTTGCATTTCCCTGATGGCTAAGAATGTTGAGCTGTTTCTTAAGTATCTATCAGCCATTTTAGAGTCCTTCATTGAGAATTCTCTATTTAGTTCTGCACCCCAATTTTAATTGGATTATTTGGTTTATTTGGTGACTAGCTTCTTGAATTCTTTATAAATTTTGGGATTCAACCCTCTGTCAGATGTGGGGTTGGTGAAGATCTTTTCCCATTGTGTGGGCTGCTGTTTTGTCTTGCTGACTGTCCTTTGCCTTACAGAAGCTTCTTAGTTTCAGGAGGTTCCATTTATCTCAGTGTTTGTGCTACTGTTGTAATGTTCAGGAAGCAGTCTCCTGTACCAATTCATTCAAGGGTACTTCCCAATTTCTCTTCTAAGAGATTCAGTGTGACTCTTTTTATCTTGAGGTCTTTGATCCATTTGGACTTATGTTTTGTGCATGGCCATTGATATGGATCTATCTGTAGTCTTCTACATGACAGTATCCAGTTATACCACCATCATTCATTGGAGATGCTTTCTTTTTTCCATTGTATAATTTTAGTTTCTTTGTCAAAAATCAGGTCTCCATAGCTGTGTGGGTTAATAACAGTGTTTGCAATTCAATTCCATTGGTCCACCTGTCTATTTTTGTGCCAATATCATGCTATTCTCAGGACTACAGCTCTATAATAGAAGTCAGGGATGGTGATGCCTCCTGAATTTTCTTTATTGTACAGGATTGTTTTATCTATCCTGGGTTTTTTGTTTTTCCATATAAAGTTCATTATTCTTTCAACGTCTGTGAATAATTCTGCCAGTATTTTGATGGTGTTTGCATTGAATCTGTAGAATGCTTTTGGCAATATTTCCATTTTTTTCTATGTTGATCCTACATATCCAAGAACATGGGAGATCTTTTCATTTTCTAGTAACTTCTTCAATTTCTTTCTTTAAAGACTCAATGTTCTTGCTATACAGATCTTTCACTTGTTTGATTAGCATTACCCCAAGATATTTTATGTTGTTTGTGGCTTTGTAAAGGGTGATGTTTCTCTGATTTCTTTCTCAACCCATTTATCATCTGTATATAGTAGGTGTATTGATTTTTTGACTTAATGTTGTATCCTGCCCCTATGATGAAGATGTTTCTAAGCTGTAGGCATTCCCTGGTATAATTTTTGAGGCACTTATGTAAACTATTATATCATCTGCAAATAGTGAAAGTTTGACTTCTTCCTTGCCAATTGGTATCCTCTTGATCTCCTTTTGTTGACTTATTACCCTAGCTAGAACTTCAATTACAAGATTGAAGAGATAAGGAGAGAGTGGATAGCCTCAATTGTTCCTGATTTTACAGGAATCACATTGAGTTCTGCAAGGAAATCTACATCCCAAGGAAGTTAACTACAACCAGAAAAAGATACTCAATAATAAGCAATTACACTTTACCAACAGCCAAAAGAAAAAGGGGGTGGAAATCCACACACAATTGCACCCCACCAAAAAATCCAAAACCAGCAAGAATGAACAATCAATGGACATTAATATCCCTTAACATTGGTCTTATCTCACCTATGAAAAGACACAGGCTAACAGAATGGATACTAAGACAGAATCCATCCTTTGGCTGCATACAAGAAACACACCTCAACAGACAGACTGTACCTCAGAATTAAGGGTTGGGAAAAGATTTTCCCATTAAATGGACCCAAGAATCAAGCAGGGTTAGCAATCCTAATATCTAACAAATTTGACTTTAAACTAAAATCAATCAAAAGAGATAAAGTAGGTCCTTTCATACTCATCAGAGTAGAAATCCATCAAGATGAATTCTCAATTCTGAACATTTATGTCCCAACTGTAAAGGAATCCATATTCATGAAAGGAACATTACTAAAGCTGAAATCACTCATAAAACCTCACAAGTTAGAGTGGGATACTTCAACACACTACCCTCACCACTAGACAGGAATACCAGACAGATACTTAACAAAGAAACAAAGGAACTATAAAAGTTATGACCCAATTGGTTTTGATAGACATCTGTAGAACATTCCATCTAAACACAAAAGAATATAATTTCCTCTCAGTACCACATGGTCTAAAATTGACCATATACTTGGCAACATAGGAAACCTCAACAAGTAAAAAAAAAAATGGAATAACCCTCTGTATCTTATCAGACCACCATGCTTGAAAGTTAGAATTCAACAACAACACATACTGCAGAAAACCCACAAACTTATAGAAATTGAACAGTGCACAGTTGCATCATTCCTGTAATAGGGAAGACATTAAAAAAAGAAATTAAAGACTTCCTAGAATTCAATGAGAATGAAAACACAATATACCCAAACTTATGGGACACTTTGAAACCAGTGCTAGGAGGAAAGTACATTGACACTTTTTATTATTTTCTTTGTTTCTACTTTGTTGATTTCAGGCCTCAATTTGATTATTATTATTATTTTCTGACATCTACTCCTCCTGTGTGAGTTTGCTTGTTTTTGTTCTAGAGCTTTTAGTTCTAGTTCTAGTGTTCTAGTGTGACTATACTCCAGATTCTTCTTGTGGGCACTTAGTGCTATGAAGTTTCCTCTTAGCACTGTTTTCAAAATGTCCCTTAAGTTTGGATATGTTGTGTCTTCATTTTCATTGAATTATAGGAAGTCTTTCATTTCTTCCTTGACCCAGGAAAGGTGCAACTGCAAGTTGTTCAATTTCCATGTGTTTGTTGGTTTTCTGCAACCTGGGTTGTTTTTGAATTCTAACTTTAAAGCATGGTGGTAAAAAAAAATCTGATAAGATACAGCATGTTATTCTAATTTTTGTATCTGTTGAAGTTTACTTTATTGCCAAGTATGTGGCCAATTTTAGAGAAGGATCCATGTGGTGCTGAAAAGAAGATATATTCTTATGTTTGGATGGAATGTTCTATAGATGTCTTTTAAACCCTATTTGGTCTTAACTTGTATTAGTTCTTTTGTTTCATTGTTAAGTATCTATCTGGTGATTCTGTCTAGCGATGAGATTGGGGTGTTGAAGTCTCCCACTAAAAGTGTGTGAGGTGTTATGTGTGACTTGAGTTTTAATAATGTTTCTTTTACAAATGTGAGTACCTTTTATTTGGGGCATAGATGTTCAGAATTGAGACTTCATCCTGATGGATTTTTCCTGTTAGAAATATGAAATGACCTTCATCATCTCTTTTGATTGATTTTAGTTTGAAGTCTAATTTGTTAGATATTAGGATTGCTATACCAGCTTATTTCTTGTGTCCATTTGATTGGCAAATCTTATCACAACCCTTTAATGTGAGGTAAAGTCTGTCTTTGAAGTTGAAGTCTGTTTCTTGTATGCAGCAGAAGGATGGATTCTGTCTTCCTATCCATCCTGTTAGCCTGTGTCTTTTTATAGGCAAGTTAAGACCATTAATATTGAGGTATATTAATGACCATTGATTGTTCATTTTTGTTTGTTTCAGATTTGTTGGTGGTGGTAATATTGTGTGTGGATTTACTCTGCTTTTTCTTTTGGCTTTGGTAAATTGGGATTATCTATTGCCTATGTTTTTGTGAGCGTATTTATCTCCCTTAGGTTTGAGTTTTCCTTCTATTAATTTCTGTAGGCTGGATTAGTTTAAACCTGGTTTTGTTGTGGAATATATTGTTTTCTCCATCTATAGTGATTGAAAGCTTTGCTGGGCATAGTAGTCTGAGCTTGCATCAATGTTCTCTTATTGCTGGTAGAATATCTATCCAGGACCTTCTGGCTTTCAGAGTTTCCATAGGGAATTAAGTGTAATTCTGATAGGTTTGCCTTTATATGTTACTTGGCCTTTTTGCTTTCTGCTCTTAATATCCCTTTTTAATCTGTAGGTGTGGTGTTTTGATTTTTTGGTGGTGAGGGGACTTTTTTGTGATCAACTCTATTTGGTGTTTTGTTGGCTTCTTATAATTTCATTGGCACGTCTTTCTTTAGGTTGGGAAAGTTTTTCTCTATGATTTTGTTGAATATGTTTTCTGCACCTTTGAGTTGGGTTTCTTCACCTTCTTTTATACATATTATTCTTAGGTTTGGTCTTTTCATGGTGTCCCATATTTCCTGGATATTTTGTGCTAGGGATTTGTTCATCTTAAAATTTTCTTTGGTTGATGAATCTATTTCTTTTAACATATCTTCAATGCCTGAGATTCTGTCTTCCATCTCTCGTATTCTGTTGGTAATGCTTGCATTTGTAGTTCCTGATTGTTTACCCATATTTTCTACTTCTAGTATTCCTTCAGACTATGTTTCTTTTACTGTCTCTATTTCAGCTTTGAAACCTTGCACTCTTTGAATTATTTCTTGCAATTTTTTGTTTGTATTTTCCTCCATTTCTTGAATTTTTTGTTTATTTTTTCTTCCATTTCTTTAAAGGATTTTATCATTTCCTCTTTTAGGTTCTCTACCATCTTCATGAAGCTTTTTTCAAGGTTGTTTTTTTCTGCTTCATCTGTGTTGGGATGTTCAGGTCTTGCTGGTGTGAGTCCCTAGACTTTGGTGGTGTCTTTTTCTGATGAATGTGTTCTTATATTGTCGTATTTCTACCCTTCTTCCAGTGGGTGCAGGTGGGGTCTCTTCTGGTGGGTGCAAGCAGGTCCAATACTCTGAGGGGTCTCAGGGTGTGTGCAGGTGGTTCTGAGACACTTCATTTCCCAGTGGTTGGAGGGAGGACTAGCACAGAGATGTCAGCAGACTCTAGTTTGCTTAGTTTGCCAGAGGCTAGCTGACCTGCCTGCAATCCCCAGGGCAGCAGATCTCAAAGTCTATTTAATTTTTTTAAAGTATTTTAACTTTGTGTATGACTACTCTTCCTGCATGTATGTAAGCAGAGTATTTGTGTCCCCTGAGATTCCAGAGGCCAGTTGTCTTATTACTTCCCTTAAGACTTCAAGTACTATGTTGAACAGGTATGTAATGAGTGGGCAACCTTGTTTTCCAGAGTTTAGCAGGATTGTTTCAAGTTTTATTTCATTTAATATGATGTTGGCTATGGGCTTGCTGTAAACTGTCTATTATGTTTAGAGATTTACTTTGTATTCCTAATCACTTGAGGACTTTTATCAAGAAGGGGTGTTGAATTTTGTCAAAGGTCTTTTTAGCATCTAATGGGATGATCACCTGAGTTTTTTTTTTTCTTTTAGTTTGATTATACAGTATATTACAATAGATTTTCATATACTCAACTACCCTTGTGTCTCTGGGATGAAGTCACATGATCATGGTGGATGATCTTATTAATGTGTTCTTAGATTTGGTTTACAAGTATTATATTGAGTACTTTTGCATCTATATTCATAAGAGAATTCTTGGGAGGATGTGGAATTAGGGGAATATGCATCCATTGTTTATGGGAGTAACAACTTGTACAGCCACTATGGAAATTGATGTGGCAGTTCCTCAGAAAGATGGGAATTCATCTGCCACAAATTCTAGCTATACTACTCCTGGGCATATACCCAAGGATGTTTCATCCTACCTCAAGACTTGCCCAACCATGTTTATTGTTGCTCTATTGATAGTAGCCTGAAACAATATACAACTAAGATGTCTCTCAACAGAAGACTGAATAAGGAAAAAGTGATAAATTTGCATATTGGAATATTATTTATCTATTAAAAATAACAGCATTAAATTTTCAGACAAATGGATAGAACTAGAAAAAATATTCCCAGTGAGGTACCCAAAGCCTGGAAAGATAAATATGGTATGTATTCACTTATATGTGGATATTAGCCATTAGATAAATGATAGCCAATCTATAATCCATAGTTCCTGTGTGGTCAAGCATAGAAGAAGGGACTAGGGAGGAAACATGGTTCTCCCTGAGAGGGAGAAATAGAATAGATTTTATTAGTGAACTGGCAAGGAGCAGGAGACAAGAACAGAAGAATCAGGTGGTGCTGGGGAATGGGAGATGTGATTGAGGTAAGGAATGCAGGAAAAGACAGAATTCAGGGGCATTTGACAGATAGTGTAGAAACTTAGTGTAGTGAAAACTTAGTAAAGTATATGAGAGTGATCCTAATCAAGTCTCCAAATAATGACTGATATAGCATCCCCACTGGCCATCTCCTATCACCAAAGATGCTTCCATAACCATATATTTGTTATGACCAATTGAGTTTCTGGCCAAAGAGGTCATAAAATTCCCAAACAACCCTCATAATTGATAAGATAATTGACTTTCTGTGTAAATGGACAACAATGATCAATTGCTAAAGACAGCACACACACACAATTCATTGGACTTGGTTGTGGATCTGATGCCTACATAGAACATTTACCTGTATCTTTTAGTGTCATTGATGTGGGAAGGTACTCTGAATGCTACCAAAAGAGAAAGAAAATACAACACCACAAATTGCTGACCAATAATCTGTCCTGAATGGAAAATACACTAGAACAATGATGGCACAAAACTTGGGGGAGTACCCAACCCATGTCTGAGTTGACTTAAGGCCCACTCCATGACATTGAACCCATACACTCCTCAGCACATCTTGGGTGACCAAGAGCCAGAGACCAGATAATCCAGAGACCTAAAACAAAACTAAAGTCTACTGGTTTGGTTTTGTAACAATAAAAGGATTCCTAAAGATATCCTGCCATACTTAAAATTACTGCCTTATTAAGCCATCATCAAAGCATCTTCCTCCTGAAGCAAATGTAAACAAATACAGTGATCAACAGCCAGCATCATACAAGGAGGAAAACATTGGAAAACTCTACCCTAAATGATATGTCTTTATCAAATCCCTCCATTCCCAGCTCAGGGATCCCTAAGGAAGAGGAGACTGGAAGAGTTTAATAGCCAGAGGGGATGGAGCACACCAGGATAACAAGGGCCTTTAAATCAACTGAGCAAACCTCATACAAACTCAGAGACTGAAGCCATAAGCACAGCAAACTGGTCTCTCAGGTCATCTGAATATTTATCCCAGCTTTCATTTATGTATTTTTATGGGACCACTGAGTGCAAATGAGTGGTGTCTGATTCTTATGCCTTCTCTTGGGGATCTATTCCTTCGGTTGGTTTGCCTGGACCAGTGTCACTATTATGTAACAAAAGTCTTACTGCCATCCACCAAGTTCTGCTACCACGTGGTCACCCAAAAGTAACACACAGAGACTTATATTATTTTACAATGCTGCTGGCCAGTTGACTAGGATTTCTTATATGCTACCTCAGTCTTAATTATCAATAATTTATATATATTTTATAAGACTTATCTTATCAAGGATGTCTTCCCAGGATCACATGGTGGCTCCAGAGAAGGAGGGAGAGCAAGAGCAAGAGAGAGAGAATGACTTTCTGCTTGTCCTTGCTTAAATTCTGAATCTGCCTGCTATGTCACTTCCTGCCTGGATCACCAGACTTCTCTTTCCTACATTTCTCAGAATTCTCTTCAACTCCCAGTCCCACTTATATTGCTCCCCTATTGGCCAACAGTGCTTTATTCAACAACCAATAAGATAAACATATACACAGAAGGACTTGCACCATCACTATTATAGTTTTTGTTTTAGCTTATTGTATTTTATTTTGTTTAAAATAATAAAAATTAACCATAAAATGGAAATCAACAACAAAGTATTATTTTCTCATATAATATATTGTGATTATACTTTTCACATTACTGCTTCCAATTCCTCCACACCTCCTCACTCATCCAGATCTACCCTCCTTCTGTCTCCCACTAGAAAACAGACTTATAAGGGATTATAACATAATTAATATAATACAATACAGCACGATAAAACAAACAAAAAACAGGTAAAATAATAAACTTAGTCATATTATATAAAATGCCTAAAGAAAATTAACTTTAAATCAGAAGAATTTACACTCATGATTATTAAGAATCAGAGTAACATGGTTGCTTTGGGAAAGGATCAGATGCTAAATTACAACAGAACTGAGCTTTACTAGCGAGATGGTATGTACAACCATGGGACCCTTAATCAAACCCAAGGTGGGAGAACATTAAAAAGGACTGTGCTTCATATCAGAGATAAGATGGTGGAGTCCTGACAGGAAAGACAGCTTTCCTTTCAAAGCCTGGATAGAACTTCATTAACAGAGTAAGCTTAAAATAAACCATACAGACCCTTCCTGAACATAATGATAGTGAAAGCTCAGACAAGAGCCTTCAGGAAAAAATCTTCCTAGAAATAATATACCTACCTTATAAATACTTTCATAGATTTAGAGGAAATCCCACCCTATGTGATCTAGTCTGGGATTTCCTGTAGCAGGTGAAGGATAGAATAGTCAATGTACCAGGCAGGACCACAAATTAGAGTCTACAAAGTGACAGTACAGCATGGCTTTTTAACTCAGTCCCAGATACAGAGAGCTGAATGAGTGATGGACTGATATATAAGGCTGTGAGAACTGGCCACATACAATGAACAGTTTTTTTGTTTTTTATTTTTGTTTTTATTTAATGATCTGGGCCATGACCCATCAATGAAGAATTGGCAACCCTTGGCATTGTGGAAAAAGAAAAGGAAAAAAATCTTTATATAACATTCGTGTTTTAAAATAAAATTTAATAATGTACTTATTTATCCAGATTAACATCATTTTTTGTGGATTTGGAACCTAACATAATTCAGCACAGGATGACACAAAGTAGGAGATAATAAACATAGAGGATGCAGTTATATTCTTAAATATACAAATCAACATGTATTTCTCTCTACATAACCATTTTGGGGAAGAAATTATACAAAGTCTGAAAAAGAAGTTATTTGGAACTGTTATTGACAATGAGGAAGTAAACACAAGCAATACCTGGTTTCAGAGTTAAATGAATATAGGTAGAAGCTGGTGACATTTCCATAGATAAAGCTGACTTGTGTACTTCTGAAGGCTGTTTGTTCATGATGTGGTCATTACAGTAGTGGGGAAGAACAAAGCTCATCCTGGTCCTGTGGTTACTGAGATGCTCTGTAGCTTTCTGAAGATCTCAAATGCAATTTGAACATTACACTCGGATCATAAGGATCTCTAGAATCTTGATATAAATCCACAAACTATCAACATTTGTTTTGTATTTTATTTTATTATTTTTATTTTAAGCAATTGTAGACTTGAATAGGATCATTCATGATAAAATGTAGAAAGAAAAAAACTATGTATGACTGGGTGATTTGGCAACCCACCATTTAAGAATTGAGTAGGACAGAAGAAATTATCCACAAAACAATGGAAGAGAAAAGGTAACAAACACACATAAAAGGATATTATGATTAAAGTGAAATGGACAGAAATGGAAATACATTAAGGTATCAAGTAAATTGGTGAATAAGAATTTAGAAAGCTTGCCAATTATTGAAATCAAAGAAGAGATTGACAACAAATATACTTAGGAAAAAGACAAATAATACACATCATGAGAAAGGAAGCATTGAAAGAATTAATTTTTAAATTACTCCAAATAATCTATTATGGATGAAAAATGAACATTTTCAGTGAGTAAATAAGGATGACACATGTATTTCAAAAGATGTCTTAGGATATGTGAGAGCTTCTAAGTTGTTTCAGAGCTAGAGTAGTTGAGATACCTTTAAGATGAGAAGGTGGAACCACTATATTTACTATTTCTTTTTCTTTAAGTAAGTGCTAAATTTAAGATGATCACAGAATTAAATATTTTATGTGTATAATACATGTCTCCATTGTGTCCCTGGTCAAACATTTCTTCCTTTTTAGTCATTAAAAAAAAAAAACCCAACTTGAAGTATATGGGAAATATGTAAAATCTGTAACACAGTCAACTTGGATTTCCTAAGTATATTCTCATATTAAGACAGAACAGCTAGAAACAACAACAAAATAAAACCAGTAATTGCATAATTATTTTTCTAGAAGCTGGCTTGGTAAATGCTAACTCAGAAAACCACACAACTTCACACACACACACACACACACACACACACACACACACACACACAAAGAAATATGGTAGATTATGTTTGGAAAACTATATTGTCACTGTTGCTTTTCCGATAACTACTTAGACGATATTGCAGATGTGCTGGAAATATGGCTCACTATGTAATATGACCACAATATGAGGACCCAAGCTTAGTCCCAGCATCCATGTAAAGTTTTAGATATAGTAGTGTGCATGTAAAATCCCAAACCTCATAACACAGAAACAGGAGAAAACCTGAGGCTCATTATTCCAGCCAATCTAGACAACTCAATTAGGCCAGGTTCAGAGATGCACCATGTCTCAAAAAAATAGAGAATCAAATAATTGAGAAGCACACTTAATAATGCCATTTTCTAGACCCCACAACATGTACATGCACACCCAAACACACACACACACACACACACACACACACACACACACACACAGAGAGAGAGAGAGAGACAGACAGACAGATAGACAGACAGACAGAAGGTCTTTAAGGCCCTTATTTTCTGATACAATGAATTCATTTTAGGCTGGTGTATGTGTGTGCATGTTTGTTACATACTTTCTGGTGTGAGAATACATGTTGAGCCCTAAGTTGTTATTGAGTGTCTGTGTTACTTGTTCTACATTTTATTTATTGTGTATACTTTGTTGCTATATGGTCAGTCACTGAACCTGGAGTGTTGTAGGGGAAGCTGTAGCCATGCCTACTTAGGGGCTGGCTACAGGTGTTTTTGACCACGCTTGTGAGGGCATAGTCAGGGTGACATAGAGTGACTGCATTTTCTCTTTCAGTTTCTCTTTTGGCCTTGCATGCAGACCACCGCTGCCATGCCGGCTGGCTAGGTCACTCTGTAAATAAGGCTTTTCCCTATTAAATACCCTTATATTTCTACCTGACTCCGTATTGGTAATTTCCCACTATATCTGGTGTCAGGAGTGGTATATTGGAATCCTACACCCCATTTGGGACAGGCTGTGGGTTCCATCGGGCCCGCGGCCTAGGCCCAGAAAATGCACTCTCTCCACAGGCATTCCCGGCTAGCAGCCGACCCACTGCAGCTGAGCTGCTCAGAACCATCCACCAAGCTTGGAGATAGTTTCTAGCTGCCTAGAGTGGAGGTAGGACTTGGCTTTCAGCAGAGGCTTCCCCTGGCCGCTGCTTCAGGAAAGCCGCATCTGTTTCAGTGGTTGCGGACACAAGACCGTATACGCTCTAAGATAAGCACAGCTGCTTTTGTGACCTCTCTCCACCGCTGATCCACTACTGCCAAACACCGAGGACTAACTGAACACCTGTGGTCAAAAATAGTTACTGATTCTGCATTAGAAATCAGGTAAAATTATGGCGGAATATTTATCATTTGCTAAAATTGGTAATATTTTTGCTTATTATGTGAATTCACTGTTTGAGGAGGATGCTAATTTGCCAATTACTGGCCTATATGCTGCAATGGCAGTTAGCTTGCTGGTACAAATAGTATTACTAGCCAGAGGACTCAGGAACAGGGACAGAGATAACCTCACCACCTGCTTGCAGGAAATAACAGCTTTACACAATGAGGTTTTGGAGAACAGATTAGGTCAGACCACAATTGTGCAGCAAGTGGAACATAAATTGGATGATAAGCTTGGCTCTGTGTCCAATACACTAAAGACAGAGCTGTCTGTTACCCAAGATGAGATACAGCATATTTATGCCATGTTTGAGACCTTAGAGACTAGGCTATCAGAAGACAATGATGAGCTAAAAAATATCTGTAGCCAGCTAGAAACTCAGATAGGCAATGTTACCCAAAAATTAGATACAAAGGTGCAAGATACCCAGGATAGGGTTGAAGAATTGGACAATGCCATTCAATCAATTATTGAAGCATCCAAGGTAGCAGATCACAAATTTGAGTCTAGATTTGAATGTTTGGAAGATAATTTACAGTACAGGACTGACAGATTACATAGGTCCATACGGTCGATTGCTGAGGACTCAAAATCAGCAAATCATGACCTCGAATCTAGACTCCAATACCTAGAAGGCAGTTTCCATGGCATCCAGATGCTGCCTAAGGATGATTGTATTAAAGACCTAGAAAAACATGTAAATGAGTAGTTAGAGCAATTTACAGATTCACTAACATGCTCGGAATCTTTTATGATTAAGGAGATTGAAACTTTTCAAAAGGATATCATTACTAGGCTAAAAGATCATTGGGATGCCTCAGAAGCAGAATCACTCCAATCCCAGGCACCTACTCCACCCAGGTATCATGACTATTCTTCTAAGGTTGCTACTCGTACACCATTAGTTACCCAGCTACCACGGTAGAAAAGCCAGCTTCTAAGAAACACCCTCATGGACGGATGGCTTATGAATGGCAACCTATAAAGCTGAAGGATCTTAAGAATATTAAAGAATCAGTTTTCTCATATGGTCTCCATAGCCCATACATAAAACAGCTATTACATTCATGGGCAACCTTTAACAGGGTGACACCCACAGATTGGGAACGATTGGTAGCAGCTGTACTTGAGAATTCATGCCAAATCCAATGGAAAGCATTAGTAAGGGAAGAGGCGAAGCTCCTTGAGTGTCAGGTCATAAAGGAAGGTTTTGAAGCCCCTCTAGATAAGCTTCTTGGTCAGGGTATTTATGCTGACCCACAGGTTCAGGCTGAATATGATGATGATATACTGTCTCTCTGCAGGAAAGCAGCATGAAATGCCTGGGATAAGGTTAGTGAGCCAGGAGAATGCCGAAAAGTTTATACCAGAATAGAACAGGGACCTACAGAACAGTTCCAGGACTTCTTACAAAGGTTAACTAGGGCAGTAGAATTACAGGTAACAGATCCAGAAACAAGACAATCAATTATATATACAATAGCTTATGAGAATGCAAACCCAAAATGCAAAAGAATACTTTTGCCTTTAAAGATCAGATCAGCTCTGCTAAAAGAATGGGTTTTGTATACAGCCAACATTGACTATAATGTGCAAGATACTGGAGCTTTGATAGGAGAAGTCATCTCCAAAGGGTTAAAACAGCAACAGGAAATTCAAAGGTCTAGAGGTGAGGTTGTAAGGGCTTGGTTAGGAGAAGCACCTTACATAGGTCAACATAGGTACCAAGAGGCTAGAGGTTACTACTACTATGAACCAGAACCTTGGGTAGGAAGAGCCTTCCCCTGGAGACCATGAAGGCTCCAGGAACCTAGATGTTTCAACTGTGGTAAAATGGGACATACTAAGAGAAATTGTAGACAAATAAATTCTAACAATGCCTCATATGGAAGGCCACTGCCTTCTGGGTTGTGTAGAAGATGTGGTAAGGGCAGACACTGGACCAATGAATGTAGATCGACCAGGGACATACAAGGAAACCCATTAAGGTCAGGAAAACCTCAGGGGGGCCTCAAGAAGGCCCCCACATTGAGAAAGGTTTGGTCGTTCCCAGTAGCAGTGGGAGACAATCTCTCACAGGAACAATAGATAGTTCTTTGCCTATTGTGAAAAATGATACTGCTCTAGATGGTAGTTTAAATAGTGATGAGGAATCAAATGTGAATAGACAAAATGAGAAATGCATATTTTGGGCTCTCTGCAACCTGGAATGCCATTACCTTCCTTAATACCTAAAGGATGGCCTATCATAGTCATTGATCTAAAAGACTGTTTTTTCACAATACCGTTACAGGAAAATGATAGAGAAAAATTTACATTTACTGTACCAACTCTTAATAATTCACAGCCAGTTAGGAGATATTAGTGGAGAGTTTTGCCACAAGGAATACTAAATAGTCCTACTTTGTGTCCGCACTTTGTATAGCAACCTTTGGAAATAATTCGTAAGAAATTTTCACAATCTCTTGTTTATCATTACATGGATGATATTCTTTTATCAGATTCTAATAAGGAAACTTTGGAACGTTGTTTGAAATGGTGAAGGAAGTTCTGCCTCATTGGGAGTTACAGATTGCCCCAGAAAAGATACAAAGAGGAGATTCTATTAACTATTTAGGTTACAAGATAGACTTACAGAGAATCAGACCTCAAATGGTACAAATTAGGACAGATCGTTATCAAACTCTTAATTCTCTTCAGAAATTATTCGGAGAAATTTCTCAATTGCAGACAATTATTGGTGTAGAAGGACATGACTTAAACATTTAAAATGGTCCTTAAAGGTCAGTCCAAGAATATTATCTGATGAGACAGAAAAAGAGTTACAATAGGTAGAAAACAGTATATTGGATGCACATGTAGGTCGGATAAAACTTGATTTAGACTGTATTCTGGTTATCTTGCCATCCAGAGAATACCCTTCTGGAATTCTGATGCAAAGGGAAGATACTATATTGGAATGGATATTTCTACCACATAAACAGAATAAAAAGTTGAAGAAATATATAGAAAAGATTTGTGATTTGATTTTAAAGGGTAAATTAAGACTTCATCATCTGACTGGAAAAGATCCAGCAGAAATTATAGTACCTTTAACTAATGAAGAAATTTCCTCCTTATGGAAGGATAATGAATATTGGCAAATAGCACTTACTGACTTTCTGGGGACAATTAGCAACAACTATCCCAAAACTGACAAAATTAAATTCATAAAAAAGACAGTCTGGATTCTTCCACGTTTTGTAAGACAAACTCCCATTTCTGGAGTTCTTACCTTCTATACTGATGCCAACAAATCAGGTAAGGAAGGTTATAAAGCAGGTGAGGTAAGTAAAATAGTTCAAAGTCCATATACATCTGTACAGAAGGCAGAATTATATGCAATTCTCATGGTACTTAAAGATTTTACAGAGCCTCTTAATATAGTTACTGATTCTCAAATTGCAGAGAGAGGAGTGTTACACATTGAGACTGCAAAATTTGTTCCTGATAATAACGAATTAACCTCATTGTTTTTACAATTACAGGAAACTATCAGAAACAAAATTAATCCTATATAAATTACACATATCAGATCCCATACGGGTCTGCCAGGCCCACTAGCACAAGGCAATGATGAGATTGCTAGTTTAATTAGAAGTATGCTAGAAGTTTCAGAATTTCATAAGAAACATCATGTAAGTAGCAAAGGTTTGAAAAAGGACTTCTCCATCACTTGGCAACAAACCAAGGAGACAGTGAAAAACTGTCCTACTTGTTCCTTTTATAACCAAACTCCATTGCCATCAGGTTGTAATCCTAAGCACATTCGGAGAAATGAGGTTTGATAGACGGATGTCTTTAACTTTACAGAGTTTGGAAATTTGAAATATGTGCATCATACCATAGACACATTCTCAGGGTTCCAATGGGCTATTGCTCTTAACTCTGAAAAAGCTGATTCTGTTATTACACACCTGCTAGAGGTGATGGCAGTTATGGGTACACCTACACAAATAAAAACTGACAATGCTCCAGCATATGTCTCTACAAAATTGGAACAATTTTTCAAATATTATAACATAAAGCATGTTACTGGTATACCACAGAATCCTACAGGACAAGCAATGGTTGAGCGATCTAATAGAATACTTAAGGAGATGCTCAACAAACAAGCTTGGAAGACTAAACCCCCCAAACATAGGTTGCATAATGCTTTATTAACACTAAACTTTCTTAATGCCAATTAAAAAGGACAAACAGCTGTAGAAAGACACTGACTACAGAAAAAACTGCTTAACTCAATCAGCCAGTATACTTCCAAAATGTACTAACCTCTGTATGGAAACATGTGTTACGTTGGGGTAGGGCTTTTACATTGGTTTCTACAGGAGAAGAAAAACTTTGGATACCATCAAAGTTGATCAAGATTCAAGTGGAAAAGGAAAAACCTCTTGACAAGGACAAATGGCAGGTATTCTACTAAGGTATATCTTATAAACTAAATAGAAACCTCCCAAAGAAAAGGGAAGTGTTTTGCTTTTATCTTCACAGGAAATCTCATCTCCAGAAGGCAAAGGATACTGTATGGGTAGATACTTAAGAAGAAAAGGTAGCTATAACCATCAAACAAAAGGAAAGTGCCATATGGTAAACTTTACAGCTATCTCTCAGAGAACTCTATTTCTCTTTATTTCCTAGTCCCTATTCAATTAAACCAATGCTGGATTTAGAGGTGGATTTGGCTTTCCTCCTCTAAAATCCAAGCACATCATTTAACTAAACTTTAGTGTTTCTGTGTTGTATCAAGAAGCCAATTGATGTAATACATAATAAAAGAAGAATTTGGGGACTGTCTTTGTCTTTACTTGGATCTTTCTCTCAAGGTGTACACCCTCTCATAATTGTTATGCTCTCATGGTTGCATTCCCCAGCATGTGTACCTACACAAGCAAATATTTCTCTGCTAACTGTTTATGTTCGAGTCCAACACAGCCAATGAAGACCTGCCTGACAGCAATCCCTGGACACCCTGGAGAGAAAATGGGTCACACCTCCTCGACTGCACTGGATCCAACTTGCTCCATTTCAACTGACACTCTGGCCAAAGCTTCAGATACTGACTTCAATTAAGTTGAGGATTTCAAGCGAGATCTTCAATCAAGCAAATCCCATCTAACATGGACTGGATACAATTCATTCAAGACTTTTACTATACTAACATTTTCTTCCTACAGGACCCCACAAGGCTATCATCGTCCCCTTTCAGCAGGAAGTAACTTGGAGAATGCTACGCCCCCTTTCCCCATTGTTGTCACTTAGGATAGTGTATATACAAGTTAGGGATAGCTTCCTATTGTTTATGGTTGGGATTGGAAGGAGGTGTTCAGGCTTGGACACCTCTCTCAGATGACTTTAGGGTTTAGTTAAAATAGATAGTTAGGATGTGACATAAGCAGATTGTTGTATCTTCTTATATTTTACCTTTATGATTGTTAATTTTGGATACTTTAAACTGTTAAGTTTTAATCCTCTTTTAGACTAAAAGGGGAATTGTAGGGGAAGCTGTAGCCACACCTACTTAGGGGCTGGCTACAGGGCTGCCTGACCCTGCTTGTGAGGGCGTAGTCAGGGTGACGTAGGGTGACTGCGTTTTTCTCTTTCGGTTTCTCTTTTGGCCTTGCATACAGACCGCTGCCACACCAGCTGGTTAGGTTGCTCTGTAAGTAAGGCTTTTCCCTATTAAATACCCTTATATTTCTACTTGGCTCCGTATTGGTAATTTCCCACTATAGTGTGTTACATTCTGCTGATCATAGCTAGCCAGCTTGTGCTGCTTGTCTCTAGAATGCTGGTATCATAAAGGACTAATTCACTTTCCTAGCTTCATATTAGTTATGGGGAACTGAACTCCAGTCCTCATACTTATGTAACAACTACTTTATCCACTGAGTTATTTCTTTAGCACTTATATTCATATTTAATTTCAAATAAATATTCATGAAGATGTTCTGAAGTACATAGTTACTACACAAATACAAAATCCATTATGCACTTATGTATTTAATTAGTAACCAGAAAGTAATACCTGTGTATCGAGACCCTTTATCATGTTAATCCTGTAATAGCGAGAAATTTGTTTCTCTTGTTGCTTTTCTCATACTTTCCAAGGCGATGTTATTCAAAAGAGCTAATTTAGAATCTTGCCTCCATTTTGCGAAGAACCCGTTCTATAATTATTGGGAAATATTAATATGTACTAAGAATCTGCTAAATGACAGTTATTTTTTCTGTATATTAAGTAATATATATCTGTGTCGATTTATTACACTTATTTACAAGTCAATATAGTCATATAATATTAATAGAGGAGACTTAGTAATGAGAAAAATACAAAGTATATTCTTTACTTCATAGATACATTATTTTCCTTTCTAAATTGTGACTCAATGGCATACCCCCAATTTTTTCCCTTTAAAATGCAACTATGAGTTACCAAAGTTTCTCTAAAAATAATTATATTTATGTCTCGGTTTTTCCTGTCTAAAGAAAATATACTACAATAATTCTTAAAGTAACTAATAAATGTTTGTCAAGGCACTCATGCGAACCATCTTGCTTGGGTAACAGGGGACTTGGAGAAAATCCATCTGTCTAGGTGTGTTTAAGGCAAGATACAGCAATCCCTGCTGAGGTACAGAAAAGACTGGCTTCTTTGGTCCTTGTGAGAAAAGTTTTTGATTGCTGTTCCTTGTTGTCTTACTCCTACAAAGCTTTTTAAGGCTTGTTTACTTACTCACCTGCAGCTAAGACTTGTTTTCACAGGTGGGTAGTAGGCTTTTTTCAGTGCCAGTTTCAGTTCAGTCTTTGAAAGGGATCACTTTGACTTTTCCCCAAATTCAGAGTTATAACCTTCACATAATATGCTGGGGGAAATTTATGTAATTATTTGAGTGTTATCTTTGGTTCTACTAAGAGCATAGGAATTAAGTGGACATGCATATACCAGCATTTCTCTCATTATTTGCATGTTACCCTAATGCCTTCAAATTACAAAAATATAGATAAGTATACCATTCATTGGTTCTTGATTTTAAGCCAGTTTCTGAAGTCTCTCTATGGAACTCACATTTAGAAAAAATTCAGTATTAACAGAACATTTTCTATAATTTATCACTAAACTATACAGATGGCTCTTGATTATTTAAAATACAGGGAAATAGAAGATGATAGGTAGGTAGGTAGGTACCTAGGTAGGTACGTAGGTAGGTAGATAGATAGACAGATAGATAGATATACATAATATATACACACATAGATTGTAGTAGATGACTTAGTAAATGGATTTTTTTCTAAAATAGTGCTTATTTAAAGTATTTGAATAATTTGACAAAAGGTAAAAAAACAATTAAAGTATATTTTGAAGTGAGCATTACTTTCTGAATAGCACTTTCATGTATAAAATAAACATTATGCTTTCAAAATGTCTGAGGCAATACTATGGGCCACACTAAGGCATACATTTTCTTCATATTTCATTTACTTAAAAATGCTTGCAAATATATCTACAGATAGCCACAGAAAAATGTAACTCTAAGTGTACAGTCAAGTAAAAATCTCATTACAGTTTTCATTTGTATCGTAATGATTATATTTACATTTTAGTGAAAAAAATGGACTATTTTTGAGCGTTGCTGCTGGATGCTTTCAGGCTTTTCTCTTGTCTTCCTTATCATCCTAACAAAGTCTCATGGTCCCTCCTTTGAATACAGAATGAAGTTCAAATCATGCAGGGCAGACAGAGAAAGGAGCAAGGATCTCTACCTCATCCACTCTTTTTGAGAGTAATAGCTGAAGCGTTCTCAACTTGATCTTTCTCAAACTGTTCCCATCTATGGCATCATGTCCTGCGCCAGAGAAAGCTTTTCTATGACTAAAAAATCTTTTTACTTATCTTGGTCCTTTTGAGTGAAAATCTGCACCACTTTCACAACCAGAGGGAAAAAATCCTGGCCCCTCAAGCACACTGCTAGCACAAGAATCAAAATTTCAGTATCCCAAGCCCACCGTTTCTATTATAAAATATGTGAATTAAACTATGAGAGGACTTCCGATTGCTGATATTTCTTGTACTTTATAATGAATACATTATAATATACTCTTTAACACACCATTCAGTCTTAGCAATTTCAACGAGCCATTAGTATATACTCATAATCTTAATATATGGTTATATAAACTATCTGTGATTAAGACTATAAAAAGGAACTTTGACAAAAATGAAGGTTCTTGAAACTCCCCATAGATAATCTGGAACAGAATCACATGGTGTCAGCAAAATTAAGGGACTCATGTGCTTGCCTGTATTTGGTGTTTTCGTTTCTTTCTTTCTTTCTTTCTTTCTTTCTTTCTTTCTTTCTTTCTTTCTTGACAAGGTTTCTTTGTGTAGCCCTGTCTTTCTTCTTTCCTGGAACTCACTGTGTAGACCAAGCCGCTCTTGAGCTCAGAGATCCACCTGCCTCTGCATCCCAAATTAAGAGATTTAAGGCATACACCAACATTGCCCGGCTATAGTGGGAAATTACCAATATGGAGCCAAGTAGAAATATAAGGGTATTTAATAGGGAAAAGCCTTACTTACAGAGCAACCTAGCCAGCCGGTGTGGCAGCAGTCTGTCCAGCAAGTACAAAAAACGAATTCCCCTGAAAGTCTCACTTTATGTCACACTGACAACGCCCTCACAAGTGTGGTCAGGCAGACCTGTAGCCAGCCCCTAAGCAGGTGTGGCTACAGCTTCCCCTACAATTCCCCTTTTAGTCTAAGAAAATAAAAAAAAAATTTGAAGTTATTTTGTTCTGTTTTATTATATATATATATATACATATATATATATATATATATATATATATATTCCATGGGAAATAATTAATTAAGGTGGGATTAAATAAATAAGGGAACTTTTAGTTTTCAACAATTTACAGAGTAGGTTTTTAAAACTATTTTGCATTAATTTTAATTTAGTTTTGAAAACATATATTTGTTCATATTGAAAACAATAGTACCATTGCCACAGTAGACAGGATGAATTTTTCAAGGAGCAAATGGTATCTTTTGGACTGAGCTGGTATGAATGATAACAAAATCATCAAAAGTGTTAGCATAGAAACTATTTTCAAAAACATACACTTTACATACTATTACATGTCGTTCCCATATCATCTGCACTGAGGTACAGTACAAAATCTGAGTAACTTTTGTTGTTTTTAGAACAAAGATACCCTTTGCTACTCGAAAGGGAAAGTGAGGTTCTGTATTGGTCCATTTCTTACAATGCATCTCATCCCCTCTGCAGCCAGTAACTGAGCAATTTAAAAATAGAATTTAGCTAACCCTAGTGAGTATATCCATCCATCCCCCACTCATCCATCTCAAAAGTTCTTCAGTAAGTATTCTGTGTGAGGCACTGTGCTGGATAATGGAGACATCAAGAGCAATGAAACATCATTCTCACCATCAATATGCTTACAGAAGCTGTCAAGAGTTTACAACAACAACATGACAAAAGTGTATCACTCATATTGTAGTTCTTTATTGCCCATAGAATATATTACCCAGATCATATTGAAGATGCTGAACACACCCAAAAGTTTGAATAATAAATAAATAAATAAATAAATAATATTTATTATAGTCTTTAAAATAATATATTTGGGTGAATGAAATTTGATTAACTGTAATAAAGGATTCATTGGTTCTTCTTTTTAGACTAAGTCATTTTGACCATGTTTATAAAATCATCACAGACATTAAGGTAGTAACATGATTCTCCTATCATTATGTAGATTTCACACTTGAATTATATTGAAGATAGTATACTGTCATCACAGCACTGCAAAGAATTAATTCTTCTTTGTCATTGGTCAGGGATTCTGTCACTGCATACTGTTAAGTAGTTATCAAGAAATACTAAGAAATACTTAAAATGTCATGTTATTTTAATTGACACTTAATTTCACTTATTTTTGAGCAATAATATTACATTGAAATCATGTACACAATGTGCTATGGTCAGATAAATTTAATTAGTATGTCTATCACCTCAGTACTTTGTGAATTATTAATGTTCAACATATTAAAAATGTTTATTTTTCTGTTTTGGACCACATATTTATTAAAGTTCATATTTCCCTTATTATGCTAGAGAACATTTGAAGTACTTTCTATTTTCAACTATAGCTCTTAATCTGTTATCATTCATGTCTACATTTCTGTCTTTTCCATATTCTTCTGAGCCACTCCTAACAAGTATTGTATAATTTTTTTAGGAGAGCAAGTCACTATATATAAGTGCAAAATGTCTAAATGTGCTTTTGTAGATCTGATTATTGCATTCAAGTTTTTGGGTTTTAACCAGTTTTGTTTTCTTTTTATTTGTTTGTATTTGTATGTCTCTGTGTGAGTCCATGTATACCACATGCACACATTTGTCCAAAGAGGTCATAAAAGTGCAATAGATCTGCTTAAATTGAAGTTACATGTAGTTTTTAGCCACCTTGAAGATGTTGTGAAGTAAACCAGATTTTCAGCAAAAAAAAAGAGTATGTCTTCACTACTTCTAAAGTTTTAATTTTTTTGAAAATGAAACAATTTTATACTTATGGCTGAATAACTTCCCATTATTCCAGTATTTGTGTGTATATTTTAATTTTAATCCTGTGTTTATATGTGTCTGTTTAGACATATGTACATATAGATATAGTACCTAGGAATCTGATCCATTTCTCCAACCCTACCTTTTCATCTATTGAGAAATATAGACCTGTTTATTTCACTGAATTTTTCCCATTCTTACCATTGTATTAGCTTTTGTTTATATGTATTTGTCTATCTGTACATGAATCCATGTGTTGCAGGATATTTGATCATCCTGTGAACCCTGAGATTGCATGATTTACTGGAAAATCCTACTTCTATTTATGGTGTGGCTCAGCCTTAGCACACACCTTTAATCCAAGAGCTTTGTACTTGAATATTATAAACAGGATTAAATAAAAGCAACTATAGGTAGAGAGACAGAGAAAGGAACCAGTTGACAGGAAGTGAACATAGGATTATTAAGAAAAAGACATAGAGAGTAAGAGGGAATCAGGAGGATGAATAGAGGGAAACACAGGATATAGAAGGGAGAGACATCTGGTAGAAGGAGTTCTGTTTGAGACAGTATAGGAGAAAGCTCTCTTTCTGGGACAAAGGAGGGGGAGGGAGCATCTGTGTGCTTTCTCTACCTCTCTGAGTTAGCAGATTTTCACCCCAGCATCTGGCTTCTAAGTCTTTATTGATAAAATAGAACAATAGAGACCTAGTTCAAAAACAGCATCCTTGTGGGTATTTAAATTGATTCCATATCACAGCAATAGTAAACAGTGGTGTGGTAACTATGTGTGCATAAATGCTTTTCTGACACACTGATTTTATTGACTTTTGTGTTTTTCTCCTCTGTATTTGTATGGTATGCATGGGTGTATGTACAGGGATATGTGTAGGATTTGTACAGTGAACATGTGATGGTCAGAGGTTAGCATTGAATGCCTTCATACATTGCTCTCTGCTTTATATTTTGAACCTAGAGTTTGCAGGTAAGACTGATACAGAAAGACAGCTTGCTGAAGGAACATGCTATCTCAACCCAAGATGTTTATGATATGATTAGAGTCTGGCCACCATCATTGATGCCTACTGGCAGAAATGTGATTTTATCTCTAGTTATCATGGTTTGCACAAGAAGTGCTTTTAACTCCTGAAACACTTCCCGAGCTCTCTATTTTCTTATACTCAGTAGTGGGAGAACTGTGTCATATTCCACTCTTATTATATTTCTGGTGTAAATTCCATACTGTGTTCCATTATAGTTGTATTAATTTACATTTTCATCTGCAGTAACTCAGCACTCCCCTTTCTACATCCTCATTAGGAACTGTGTGTGTCTGAGTGTTTGTGTTGATAATAGTCTTTTTAAGTGGGTTATGATCAAAATTCATCATGATTTTTATTTGCTAATGATAATTTGAAGAACTAAGTTTAAGTACTTCAATCATGTTTTCATTTTAAAAATCATATTCACAAGTCTGCTTTTCAAAAATCATTGAATTTGAAAAGCAAGATTGTTTATTTCAGTTTAGGTAGCATCTTCCTAATCTTACCATCTTCCCAGGGGCCAGAATGACTCAGCAATGTATGAGCAATGTATGAGCAAAGATGACTCAGCAATGTAGAATGACTGCTGCTTTTTCAGAGGGATCAAATTTCGTTACAATGATCCACATCAGCTACCATACAACTGCCTGTAATACCAGCTCTAGAAGATCCAGTATCACCTTCTGATCTCTGCATGTATACACACACACATACATCATATACTTACAGAAACACACACATACACACAGAAAATAGCAAAATCAAAAATTTAAAAATCTGACTGTGTTTTTTTTTTTTTTTGAGGGGGAATTCTATGGAACTATAGATGCTTGTGAATACAAAGTTAAGGGTGTGAAGGTTTAATGGGAACATATACATTTTTACTAAATTTCAAAATTCAAATATTTCTACATTGAAATTTATTATTTTGCTTACTGAGGATTGCACATTTTTTGGGTTGTCCTGAGGAAAATTAGAGAGACCTGTAGGGCATATACTAGTCAAAGGTGGCTCTGAGGAGAAGTCAGATGAGAGTCCTGAATTGTTTACAAAAAAAGATGATTAGTTTCCTAGATCCCACCAGATGAGGTCAGTGCATGAACAGATCCAGATCGTGTTTACTAGGTAAAGCATAGTCCACATAGGAACACATTAGACTGACCTTTCAAACCATTGGCTGGATGTTTTCCTGTTCTGTGGTTTTTTTGATTTAAAAGATGCTTGCTGTGGGACAATAAATGAGTTCCTGCTTGACTAGACTCCCTACTGTGTCTGATTATCTCCAGGTTCCTGGGAGGCTGCGGAATGGTCGAGCTGTGCACTTATCCTTCCTGGGACATAGCTAAGTCTTCTGTGGTTTGGCCCTGCAGATACCTATTTCAATTTTTGGTGTGTTTTGGTAAATTAGTTCTAAAGTGGCAAATGATCACACTTTTAATGACCTATTGTCTTTGAAACTAAGCTTTGTTTATGGGTCCAGTTACACATTTACATGCTTATACATGTAATTACATTTGTAAATAATTTGTTCTTTGTCTCTCTTAATTGCATACATTTAGTAGATCTTCATTAAAGAGTTAAGAATTGATTTTTACAAAGTTCCCTGATAGTTTCCTGTAATGTTTTATATCTAAATATACATCTTTCTGGTGTTAAAAGTCAGCCTCTCTCTATCTTTTTTTTTTTCTTCATTGTCTGTCAGAGCACATAAAGATGGCTGCTCTCCATCTTGCTTCAAGGTCAGAGAATTCAAAACTGTCCTTAATCAGTCAAAAGACCTAAAGGTCTAAGACTTGGGTACTGCAGGATGTTTCAGCCTTGGTAGCAGATTTCTTATCTAAATAACAAAAGACTTGGGCTCAGGTGTGTTCACTCTTGACCCTGAAGACCAGATAACAGGTGTGGCAACCAAATGGCTGGAGGATTAAGGGAAGTAAGTCTGTTTCTCCTTATAGATGACAATAGAAGTCTTCTGTCAAATCCCCCATTTTGGTTGGGTACTTAACAATGTTGAAGAATAAACTTTGGGCTTTTCAGTATTCTGACTCTATCCTGTATCCCTGTCTTTCTCTTAACATCTTTATTTGACCTTTCTTACTCCATACCCCTCTCAGGTATGAAGCAGGCAAGTCAGCTGGCTCTGAGTGTAGCCCCACAAAGACAGCTTCCCACAATTGTCTAACGTAAAAATTAGTTTCTTTGGACAATTGCATATGATATAGGTAAGTGCTGAGATATCAACTTCCAGACATAACAGAAATGTTTTGGTTTTAGTTATTCAAAACTATTTTATTAGTTTTATTTTAATTGGCCACACCATTTGATCTTTGTTTCTCCATAATTGCTCATTTGAGTATTAACAATGACTTCACTTTTTAATGGTTATTTGTCAGGCATGTTTGTATTTCACTTTAAGAAAGCTTCCATTGGTTGTCCAATGTGAAAATAACAAAAGTAACACATTATTTTCTTTTTGGCTACATAACATGTGTCTCCATTGGCCTGTCCATCTTCTGTTGTCAAATTATGGAACTTAGCATAGCAGCAGAGGATAATGGATGGTTGTGGTAGTTGGACCCTCAAATATTAAATACCCCTTTCTCTGTTCTATGAGTTCTTAAGCATTCTCTATTCAAGTGTGTAGGTAAAAATTTTAAAATTAACTTACAACCAATGAATATACACAAAATCAGTAGAGGGCCAGTGAGATGACATATCAGGTAAAGGTACTTGCTACCTAGCATGTTGAGCTGAGCCACATGGTAGAAAGAACAGTGACACATATTGCTTACAACACATACATACATACATACATACATACATACATACATACACACACAGAGAGAGAGAGAGAGAGAGAGAGAGAGAGAGAGAGAGAGAGAGAGGTTACATAGTGTGTTAGAAGAGGAACCAGTGAGAAAACAACCAGACATGTTTGCTCCTTATTGGAGCAATTATCATGCCTGTATTACACAGTTTCTATGCCCCCATCTCCAATGGAAGAAATTCTAATTTTTTGGAGTTATCACTTCCTTAATTCACAGGCTGTCTATTGGATTTTGCAGCTTTCTTTTTCCCCACCACCCTTCATGTTCTTCATTCTCAAAAAAAATGAAGAGTTAAATAACATCTTGGATGGCCTTTTCTAGCTCAAAGCTCCACAACCTTTACAGGATCTTTCTAAAAAAAAAGAGAAATGGTTAGATTCATCTTAGCAGCATCCAACTCCAATGGTAATTGCTCTCTTAGTTTCTGTTATTCTGTGATAAATACCATAAGCAAGAACTATTTGTGGTGGAAAGGATTTATTTCCCCAGACTTCTTATACCCCTTTATGCAGGGAAGCCAAGTAAGGAGCTCAAGGCAGAAACCTAGAGACAAGACTGCTCTCTGTACCTCACTGAACTTGTTTTATCAATCCCAGTACTGTCTGCACATGGATGATGCCATTTTCAGTTATCTAGGCCCACTCACATTAATCGTTAATAAAAAATAATAATAATGCCCTCATAGACATGACCCCTACTAAGTCAATGGAGGCAATTTCTCCCCTGAAGTTTCCTCTTCCTAGCGGAAGCTGAATTGTGTCACATTGGCAAGCATTAACTGGCATAATTCCTATGTAATGTTCTTTCATATGTCACATTTTAACATGAAGTACGTATGTGAAACAGTCATCTAGGGGTACACTGGTGTCCATGTTTGTGTAGGTGAAGGACAGGAAGCAAGGATCTGTAAAGGAAAAAGTAGATTAGACAATGATGGGGAATGTACTGTGTATGTTTATCTTATTGATTGTTAAATAAAATACTGTTTGGCCAATGAGACAGCAAGTAGACTGGACTAGGAGTTAAAGAGGATTCTGGGAAATGTAGTAGAGAAGTGCTGCAGGAAATGACATAGCAAGGAGACTCGTATCTAAGCGAAGGAGAAACAGGAAGGCGCTTTTTTCCCCTCCGGTCCTGCTCCAGCGGCAAGATGTGATCCCAGCAAGGAGGGACGCCAATAAGGTGTCCAATAAGGTAAGTCTTATAAAATATATAGGTTTATGATAGTTAAGACTGAGTTAGCATATGAAAAATCCCAGTCATTGGCCAAGCAGCATTGTACCTAATACAAGTTTCTGTGTATTTATTTGGGTCTAACTCGGGTGGGCAGCTTGTGTAAAGCGTACACATGGCGGTGGGGCTCAGAGGCTTTTGGCAGAAAGATTTATCGTAACAAGACAAGAGTCCAGTAATAGGCAAGAATGATGAGATGACTATAGGTGCTTGAGCTACAGTGTTGCTTCAGAGTCATTCCAACATGACTAAGACAACTAGTAAGCTATGTACTTAAAGCTGCCAATCAATAGACATGGCACTAAATGTGGATAAAAATAATCAAGAGGAAGAATTACTGAAGATGACTCAACAAACTCATTCATTTATGACATCGTGTTTCTTCCCTTCTGCCTCCATTATATACTTTCTGTTCAAAAAGGAAACCATCACAAATGTTGTACATTCACCAACTCTAGAGACTTGTAATCATCAATTCATCCCTACAACCAGATGAAGAGTCCCCATAATTGAAGTCCTACAAACTGCACAGAAAGGCACCTTGTCCATGAAGTGAGTAGGACAGGATCACCACACTGACTACTCCTGTTGGAAAGGAAAACAACAGAACATGGAAGTCTCATAGCAGCTTTTTGTACTAAAGCAATTCTGAAATAGTTACAAGAACCCAAATAGTCCCTCATTTTAAAAAGAAGAGATTTTATTTGATTAGGCACTAGTTCCTCTCCTAAAAGAAACTTTCAAGTTCTTCTGTATCCATGGCTCTGAAATGTGCACCCTGTGATCTTTCTTTTAATTACTTTCCTTATTCACATCTAAAGCAGTCTGCCTTTCACCCTCTTAATTTACAAGACTCTGCTTGCACATGCTGTATCTCTGTACTGTATTGACTTCCAATGAACACATTCTTTTGTCTATGCCATTTGCTGTTGCTCTGGAGGAACAATCCACTCATCAAGCTGTACTCAAATTCTTTCCAACACTTTTTAAAGGAATTTTGAACAGCACTGAGGAAACACGCTGCTATGGAAAGAATTATTTTTCTTTTCTGCTTGCTGCTTATAATATCTTTAAGTACATTGTGTATCCATTATCTGTTTTTTCTTTACTTACATTGTTCTCTGCTCTGTTCCTTTGTTCTGAGCTTTTAAAAAGTCTTGTTTGAGAAATGAGTCATGAATTTGTACAATGAAAAAGTATACTGAGACATACTCAGAAGTGTGTGTGTGTTTGTGTGTGTGTGTGTGTGTGTGTGTGTGTGTGTGTAAAAGCATGGGCATGCTAAACATTAATGAAATATATGCATTTTTTCTTAACTTTTTCCTTTGTGCCTAGGCAGGAAGCTTCTCTTTTCATCTCTGTTTTGTTTAATTTTAATCAGAATCCTGATTATTTAAAACTCAACTACCACAATTTTGGTATCTGAATGCCTGTGACATATGTTTACATTTTTCATATCCCATATGCTACCATCTTACAGTGCACAGTAATAACTGATGATGCTTGCCTGACTTCAGGAAGAATATATTTAGCCTTTGGGGCACAATAATATTCCTTGTCTCAGGTATTTCATCTTAGTAGTTTTTTAAGTACTGTCTATCACCTGCTCCCTCCCATTTGCCTTTCTCATATTCAGAACCTACCTTTTCTCCCTTCTGTTGAAATACGGAAATGGTCCCTTGTAGAATCAGTGAATACTTTGACCTGGTTTCATTTCTAATTTCATCCAAAAACACTCTGCTAATTATCCAAACGATGATACAGTTCTTTCAGGTGCTGATGGGAATCTAGAAATTATTCACATGTCAATCAATCAGTAGTTACACACCCTGGCAGAATATGTGGTTTATATTCTAGGCAGAAAATATTTGCAGCAGATCAAAGTTTTTTTTATTTGTTTTCATTTTTTTTTTTACCCAAAATGATAGCTTATTTTTAATACTGCTTTTTAGGATCTAGAAACCATTCTAAATGGTGTGCAAAAAAAATCACAGACAAATGGAATAGCTGCCACTGGTACTTCAATTGACACATGAAAGTTTTATGCTCAGGGATATTAAGTAATCTGTCTTCATTACACCTCTCAGAGTTCTCTCTGGCATAAAGCTGTCAGTCCAAATAGTTTAGAACTTCCTAAAGGAGAGAAGACAATAGATACTCAGGGGGATTTCATCTTGTTTTTAACAGCACTTTAGGAAGGAATCCCTCAGGTGTACAAGAATGCTTTGATTTCCTAAATATCTGTGTTTTCCATGCTTCTATAAAAGTTTGGTGCTTCTCTTACAGCCATACCCTCAAAAGAACCCAAGAAGCCAGAAAAATGGTACTGCAAGTAAGGGGGTACATGGGAGAAAGTTATGTGACAAAAACTTTCCTGAGAGTAAGAATACATCTACTTACCACAGGCACAAAGCTCACTGTACACCAAAAATTTTCTACCAATTTTATAAGGAAGTTAAGCACAGAGAATATGATTTTATTGTACCCTACAAAAGACATATTTTGGATATTCCAAGCACTATGTTGAAGCTAGAGGGTTTTGTTTCTGGAAGGATTTGCTAATTTATTTTTCTGTAGAAATAGTAACGAATAATATTTGAATCAACTGGTGTGTTTCTAAATTTTTATATTTATATTTTTACTTTTTATTTTAATTAGAAAGAAAATTATTTTACATGTCAATCCCAGGTCCCTTCCCTCCTCCCTTGCCCACCCAAATAACACCCTACTTATCCCATACCATTTTTGCCCTCAAGGGAGGGTGAGGCCTTCCATGGGGGGGGTTCTTCAAAGTCTGTCATTCTTTGGAATAGAGCTTAGGCCAACCCCCTTGTGTCTAGGCTCAGAGAGTATCCCTCCATGTGGGATGGGCTACCAAAGTCCATTCCTATGGTAGGGATAAGTACTGATCCACTATAAGCGATCCCATAGATTTCCAAGGTCTCCTCACTGACACCCACATTCAGCGGTTCTGGATCAGTCCCATGCTGGTTTCCCAGCTATCAGTCTGGGGATCAAGAGCTCTCCCTTGTTCAGGTCAGCTCTTTCTGTGGGTTTCACCAGCCTGGTGTGGACCCCTTTGCTCATCAGTCCTCCTCCTCTGCAACTGGATTCCAGTTCAGTTCAAGGTTTACCTGTGGGTGTCTGCTTCTACTTCCACCAGCTGTTGGATGAAGGCTATTATGTTGGGGCAGGGAGGTTGAGTTGAGGGAAGAACAGAACAGAACAAGATATGAGATAATGTAATAGAGGGAGATATTATTGTTTTAAAGAGAAATCAGGAACTAGGAAATGTCTGGAGAGCTACAATGATGACACCAACTAACAATCTAAGCAACAGAGAGGCTACCTTAAATGCTATCTCCTGATAGTGAGATTGATGACTAATTTTTTATATTTTTAATTGAAATAAAATTACACTATCCTCCCTCTTTGCTCCCTCGATCCCTCCACCCTTCTGATGCCTCCTTTCAATTCCCTCTTATGCCCATTACTACTTTAACGTTTGTTGACTCGTTTAATTATCATTGCTTCATACATGTACTTATCTGTAAACACACACATATGTAAAACATAGTGAGTTATTTTTTTGTTATTTGTATGTGTATGTTTTCAAGACTGACCACTCTGCATTGGATAGCCAATAATGCGGCTCATTCCTGTGAGAGAATAATTAACCTTCTCCCTATAATTATTAGTTGCTTACAGGTAGATAGGGCACAATGAAATTTCCCTTCCTCCATGTTCACATGTCTTTTTGTATTGCCATTATGCATCACTTTTAGGAGAGACTTGTTCATCACAGATTTCCACGTGTATCAACTGCATGAACCATTGTGGCTGGCTATATAACACCTTTCCTGTTGAGATGGAGTTTTACCTTATAGCCCAGGCTGGAAATGAACTCTTTGCAAATATTCCTGGTAATCTTCATTCATTAGCATCTCAGATGTTGGGATTGTATGGCATGAGTCACCACACAAAACAGAATTTCAATTTAAAAGATAAAAATTACTGAATTATATTTTCCTTTCCTTTTCCCTTCCTTCATTTACTCCTCTTCTCTGCCTTCATTCCTTCCCACCTCTCTATGTTGGGGTGTGTGTGTGTATGTGCATCTGCGTGTGCCCAAGTTCCCGTGTACATGAGCATGGGTGCTGCATGTGTACACTCCTGTATATATTGAAGTCACAAGACAACTTGCAAGAGTTGATTTTATTTCCTTTAACATGTGTCTCCAGTGCTGAACTCAAATTGACAGTGTTGTTGGCCAGAGCCTTTACCACAGAGCTACCCCACTGGCGTTGAATTTCAATTTTATGAATAATATTTTATTCAGAAAGGAATTTGTGTTGAAATATTGCCATCATGCCCTTCTCTATTTCATTATGCATATCTTCATCCTCAGACCTTATATTGCAAGAGAATTCCATACATTGGTGTGGAATGTGATCAGATTTCACCCTTACCCCTAGAAGCAGTCCTGAATTCTCTTGATAGTGCTTGGTAGAAAGACCTTTTTTTACTTCTGTGCATTTACTCTGACTGAATATTGAGAATCATAAAGATAATCATTTGGAAAAAAGAATCTATCATTTTTAAATAATGTAAATAAAATATGTGTTTTGTTTATTTTTAACAGGATTATTAAGTTATAAACTGGACAAATAACAATTGTCTACAGTCAATATTCAAAATAAACTGTTTTGACTTTTAAATAGCATGCATGCCTGAGAAACAATATTACACACATTTTTATTCCCTCAGTTACAAATAAATATTAGTTTCTTATTTCTAGGGAATATAAGCTGACTGAAAATTCATTTTTTTCCCTAATACTAAGTTTCTGTAGAAAGTGTACCTCCTGGGCAACTCCTAAGTCCTAAATCCAAACTGTCATTTAAAATGTGATACAAGTACAAAGTGATCCATTTGTACTTTTCTTCTAATAAGAGGGTGTCTCTGAGTGTGAAGAGCAAAAGAGTCATACCCTTAAGTTTTATGGCATGCATGAATTCCATGAGTTTATATGCTAATCCAACAGACCTTAGATAATACCTTATTCTTATGCTCAATAAAACATATAAAAAAGGTGGAAGAGAAATATATTTTCTTTAAATCTTAGAGAAAAGTAGGTCACATTTAGATGTAGAATTTCCACATCTAATTAGCCATAAAATTCATTGAATATTCTGTGCTTTTGTTAGCCCCACTGAAATAATGCTTGCTTTTGAAATCAATTATTTCTGTTATCATTATCTAGTAATGTTTTAAATAAGGTAAATACAATAGAAAATATTTATTCAACAAATCTAACTTTATGAATTAAAGAATAGCAGTGGCTACCGAGTTTTGGGAAATTGATAAAATATTGATATTGATTTAAAACAGCATTGGTAATTATATCTAATATCATTATATCTTATTTAACTTGCAAAATTCGGGGATTTGCAGTAGAAGCCCTATTACTGAATTCTTATTTTGACAGGGATTGGGTGCTGAGGGGTCTGCTCAATTCAGAAAGTATACAAAAGCAGGGACTCATTTTTTAATACATTGAAAAGTAAGACACCTTCTCAGTAAGCAATTATCCTGTTTCCCTTAAGTTACCTTCCTCCAACAGACTAGCTGTGATCACCTGTCTACTTGAATGTAAGATGAGAAACCTGGAGTTTTTTCACCTTCGTTTTTTATTTCCTCTTGAGTATCTATAAATCATCTCACTATAATAGGACCTAGGACTTCATGTTCTCTTCTCCATTTTGTGTATTCACAGTCAAGCTCATCTACATTTATCAATTGTTCATACTAGGAACAGTTTAGGCATTTGTTTTCATTACCCAAAGGCAATTCATTAACAGGAGTTTTTATTACCACCTTCTATAAATATCTCCCAAGGCCATTTCTTCCAAGTTTAATCTAATACCCTTGCTCACAGTCTTGCTACTATTCTAAGTATTTGCAACTAGCCTTGAGTCTTCAAAGTGGACTTCAACATGTTTTCAGAAAACCAATTCAGTTTACTGCACATTTTTTGTTTTTTTTTTTTTCCTACAGTCCTACAAAGATTGCTTGATGCTTTGAAGATTAAATCCAAGCTCTTGGGAATGATCTACATCCCTATACTGATTCTAGTTAGTTTTACTTTTTAAATGCTACTTCACCAACAACCCAAGATTTCTTTATTCTGTTTGGAATATCACAATTTAGTACCTCTTCTGGGTTTGTGGCTATATGCTCCCTCCACTTGGCATGGTTCCGACTTAACTGCTTGGATGTCTCAATCACATCCTTGTGTGAAAGCCCAGATGTCATCTCTTCCTTGATTATCCCCCCTCTTCGCTTCAATCTATCAATTTTCTTGACGGAAAAGATCATAATGTGAAAGTGACTCAACTTTGTTTTTAAAATGTGGTCTTAATTCCTTATGCCATGAAAGAAAATCTTAATCTGTTTTATTAGCTGCTGATTTCCAGGTGATTGATACGAGATCTGGAAGTATTTGCAGCATAGCAGAGTTATTCATAATATTCAAATTGCTATTAAAGCAATCTCAAGTGAATTTAAAGTTTATTATTGGTTTTTTGTCTTTTGTTTTTGGTCAACTCACCTAACTATTGGGAGCCTGTCCATTCTGATCAGTATATACTTCAAAACATGTCATTCATATTAGTATTAATGCACTTATTAAAATAGTAATAAATCATATTTCCTAATATTAATATGTATATATATATTATAGTATTATGTGAATTTAAATTGATTATTTTAACTGTTCAATATCTGTAAGAAGAATATATTTTAACATCACGACTTATGTTCAATTGAAATATATGAATTAAGAGTTAAATAACTTTTCCAAGATTGACAGCTAACAGTTTAGTTCAAAAGATTGTTCTGCAGTAAATTAGTAAGAAACTATCTATAAGGCTAGTTTTTGATGGTTTCTGAGTTTTCTTTTTCACCACAAGTTATTTCTGAGAGTAAAATTACTTGAGTCAAACTACTAACAAGTTCATAATTTTAACAGCGTTTAAGAGTTCAATGTATTTTACCACATATCAATTTTGAATCATTATAGTGGGTTTACTCACTATAAGAATCAAGAATATTTTGCTGTATATCACCCTTTATAATTTCCAATATTCTTTTATTTTTCTTATTTATTCAAATTACATTCTTTGCTCAATATATATATATATATATATATGTGTGTGTGTGTGTGTGTGTGTGTGTGTGTGTGTGTGTGTGTGTGTGTGTGTGTTTGTGTGAATCCTCATTACAGTTTCCCCTCTCTCTATTCCTCCCAATTGTTCCTCCATCCCATCTCATGGACTGGGCCTTAAGTCAAATCAGATTGTCTTAGGGTTTCTATTGCTATGAAGAGTCACTATGGCCACATTAACTGTTACAAATGAAAAACATTTAATTGGGGTGGCTTACATTTTCAGAGGTTTAGTTCACTATCATTATGGTGTGACATGGTGGCATACAGGGTGGAGAAAGATCTGAGGGTCCTACATCTTGACCCACAGCCAACAGGAAGTATGAGACACCAGGTATTACTTGAGCATATGTGAAACCTCACAGCCCACGTCCACAGTAGCATGCTTCCTTCAACAAAGCCATACCTACTCCAACAAAGCCACACCTCCTAATAGTGCCATTTTCTATGAGCTGATGGAAGAATTACATTCAGACTACCACACTGCCTAACCCTTGCTGTTTTGGAACTTTCTTTTTTATCATACATGTATATTTTTATTCATTTTACACACCAGACATAGTTACCCCTCCCTGACCTCCTCCCTCTCCCCCTCTGCATCATGGCTGAACAAGGCATTCCACCCTATGGAATGGGCTTCAAAAAGCCAGCTCATGCACCAGGGATAGATCCTGGTCCCACTGCCAGGGATCCTACAAACAGACCAGGCTATAAAACTGTTGCCCACATGCAGTGGGCCTGCTTGCATCTCATGCAGATTCCTCAGCTGTCAGTCTGGAGTCTATGAGCCCCAAGAAGTTTGAGTTAACTATCTCTGTGGGTTTCCCTGTCATGACCTGAATTTCACCTCCTTGCCCATATAATCCTTCCTCCCTCTCTTCGTCTGTATCCCTGTAGCTCTGCCTGATGCTTGGATGTAGATTTCTGCATCTGCTTCTATTGTTACTGGATGAAGGTTCTCTGATGACAGTTGGGGTAGTCATGAATCTGATTACAGAGGCAGGCCAGTTCAGGCACCCTCTCCACTACTGCTAAGGGTTTAGCTGGAGTCATCCTTGTGAAGTCCTGGGAATTTCCCTAGCACTAGATTTCCCCTTTGCCACATAATGATCCCCTCTATGGAGATATCTTTCATTGCTCTCTCCCTCTGTCCCTCCCAGAACTGGGTATTCTGGATGCTTCATGTTCCCATTCCCAATCCACTCCCTTCTACTCCCCCTCCCAGCTTACCCTGGAGGTATCTATTTCTGCTTCCCAGGGCAATCCATATGTCTCTCTTAGGATCCTCCTTGTTACCTAGTTTCTCTGGAGTTGTGGATTGTGGTCTAGTTATCCTTTACATCTAGTACAACTTATGAGTGATTCCATACAGTGTTTCTCTTTCTGGGTCTGGGTTAGCTCACTCAAAATGTTTTTTTTTTTCTAATTCCATCTATTTGCCTGAAGATTTCATGGTGTGATTGTTTTGTTTTGTTTGTTTGTTTGTTTTGTTTTTATAGCTGAGTAATACTCCATTGGGGAAATGTACCACAATTTCTTTATCCATTGTCTGGTTGAGGAACATCTAGGTTGTTTCCAAGTTAGGGCTATTATGAATAAGCTATTATGATCATAGTTGAGGAATTGTCCTTGTGGTATGACTGAGTCTGTAGATTAGGCTGGCCTCAAATTAAAAGATTCCACAGCCTCTGCCTTCCTTGGGCTAAAAGTAGATACAACACCTGAATCGAAGCTTTTCATTAATTCCTTTTCACAAGTTGGAAACCTAGATGAGTGGGATTTTGCCCTGAAGTAATCACCCATTTTATTCCATTTCTTACTGTTTATCCCCTTGAACAAAGGACTCTGTCCTATTCTACTTCATGGTGTTCTTTTCTCCTCAAATTTTACATTTTATATTTTCCTTGCTCAGCTAGCTCCTGTTCATTATAAATTTTCATTTGAGTTAACACTAATAATCATACAACAGAATCTATACTAGGCTGTTTTGAGATTTCTGCTGTCAATGGAATTAATCCAAAACTCTTCACTTTAGCCACAGGCAGACTTTTCAGACAACGACAAAAAGCAGTCACATTGTTCACCAAAATATCACAAGAACAATCTCAAGGCCACATACTAAACATCTCTGAGATCTCTTGAGCCAGGCCCTCACAGTTAAAATCATCCTTAGTACCACTGTCTTCCCTGCTCTTTCTAGGGAGGCCCAGTTAGCAACAATTAAAGCATTACAATGCTTTTCTAACCCAAAATACTAAAGTCTAAATTACTTCAAACGAAAATTGCAGCAATACCTCACTCCTACTTCTGTCTTAGGGTGTTTTACTTCTATGAAGAGACTCCATGATCATGGCAACACACATAAAGGAAAACAAAAAAAAAACTTTTCATTATAGTAACTTTCAGTTCAGAGATACAGTTCATTATCATCATCGTAGGATGTGTTTTAGTGCAAGCAGACATGGTGCTGAAGGAGATGAAAATCCTACGTCTTGATACACAGACAACAGAAAGTGAACTGAGACATGGTACACACGTGTTTGTGTTTGTGTGTGTGTGTGTGTGTGTGTGTGTGTGTGTGTGTGTGTGTGTGTAGGATGTTTTGTTCAGTAAATAAGAGCACTGGATGCTATTCCAGAACATTTAAGCATTGTTGCCAGTACTCACATGATGGTTCATAAAAATCTGTAACTCCAGTTCCAGGAGACAGAAATCCTCATTGCCTTTTTGTACTAGGCATACATGTGGTACATAGACACACATTCATACATATCACACAAAAATCAAGCAAAATAGAAACAAATTTTGTATTCAAAGAGAAATGAAGCAGTTTAAAATTAAAGTTCCAATTTTATGTTCAAATAATTATTTTTTTTAAAAAAAATTAAATTAGAAAGAAGCTTCTTTTGCATGTCAATCTCAGTTCCCTCTACCTCCCCTTCTCACCTGCCCCTCACTGTCCCCCTGTCCCAACTTCTTTCTGCTCCCCAGGGATGGAGAGGCCTTACAAAGGGGATCTTCAAAGTCTGTCATATCATTTGGAGCAGGCCTAGACCCTCACCAGTGTGTCTAGTCTGAGAGAGTATCGCTCTGTGTAGAGTATGCTCTCCAAATCCATTTGTCTATTAGGGTTAAATAGTGATCCATTACCTGTGGCCCCATAGATTGTCCAGACCTTCAAATGGACCTCCTCATTCAGGGGGTTTGGAACAGTCCTATGCTGGTTTCCCAGCTGTCAGTCTGTGGTCCATGAGCAACCCCTTGTTCAGGTCAGCTGTTTCTGTGGGTTTCTCCAACCTGGTTTTGACCCCTTTGGTCATCACTTCTCACTCTCTGCAACTGGATTCCAGAGTTCAGCTCAGTGTTTAGTTGTGGGTGTCTGCTTCTGCTTCAATCAGCTACTGGATGAGGGCTCTAGGATGGCATATAAGGTAGTCATCAACCTCATTATTGGAGAAGGACATTTAATGTCGTCTCTCGCCTATTGCTTAGATTGTTAGCTGGAGTCAAGCTTGTAGATCTCTGGCCCTTTCCCTAGTACCAGAATTCTCTTTAAACTTATAATGGCTCCCTCTATTATGGTATTTCTTTTCTTGCTCTCCTCTATTCTTCCTGTGACTAGATCTTCCTGCTCCCTCATGTCGTCCTCTCCCCTCCTCTTCTCCCCTTCTCTTTCTTCTAACTCCCTCTCCCCTCCCCCCATGCTCCCAATTAGCTGAGTCCATTTCCTCTTCTCCAGGGGACCATGCATGTCTCTCTTAGGGTCCTCCTTGTTTCCTAGCTTCTCTGGCTCAAAGAGATGTTTATTCTTATGTTAGTGTCTGACTTACACACAGTGGAAAATGCTGCAGACCTAAAAGAAATCAGCGACATTAAGACTCAGTGCCCCAATTCTTACAATCTTATGTTTTATTCATACAACAACTTAAATGTTTCAAAGTTTTCATATTCCCTCTAACCATATGATGTATCAGTGTGTAACATTGAGAGGAAACTAATGGAAACCGACTTTGGTCTCATACTAGGTCTCTGGTCCTTTCCTAGGTGGAAAAGGAGGCCTTGAGGAAAGGAAATATTGTGATATAGTGATACAAAGTTTCAACAAAAATAACATCCACCAAGGGACTACCTAAAAGAATTACTCTATCTGATCCTTACAAATGGGTGTCACGAATCACCTACTTCCTTTTGCAGTATCCTGAGTTAAAACACATCCATATTTATTGTGTTCATGAGGGAAGAAGAAACTGAATATGGCTAAGCATGCTTTACCATGAACTGTCTTTAATAGGATAAATCCTGTGGGAAAGTAATGCAGAATAACGTTGTCTGTCATTCCTTCTGCCATAAGGATTCACCCACTACAACTCTGCTTCTATTATAGACATATAACTAAAGTCCGCATAGACAATATTTCATAATAACACTTTTCTATAGACATGTACAAATCCAGTTCTAGAGCTGAATTTTGAGCAAGGCTTTTAACTGTGTTAGGTAATTGTATGTGTTATCTCACTTTATACAGAAACACAGTGAGGTTGGCTTCTTTAACCTCATTTTACAAATGAGAAAATTGGGCCTTAGCTTAAATAATACTGTATGATAAAACTATAGTAATGGAGAGTCTACCGCAACACAACTCAAATTCTATGTGATTACCTTTTAATACTTGTGATTGTCCATTATATCATAATAAATTTCAATATATATATATATATATATATATATACTATTTTTAGGATATTATGATGTTAAAAAATTAAATACCTTTAAATAGTCAAAATTAGGTGGATTGGAAGAAATACTGAAAACATCCTACTACATGAGTAAAATGATGAATTTCTTTGTTTTCTTGTTAGAACACTTATAAATAGCATCCTTTGCCAGTTTCAGTTCTTATCTCAGGGCATAAATGAATCCTCCACAGTGCTGTCCCTGGGCTTTAATTATTTTGCTCCTGAACAACTATATAAACTATTTGAGTATGTCATATGTTGGGATTGTGCAAAACAATAAGACCATATATGTAAATAAAATATTGCTTCTAGTTTTAGCCATATCATAAATAACTAGTGAAAATGACAGATAGGTTATTATTAAGTGGCAAATAATTGTACAGGGTATTTGCTTCATCCCATTTTCCTCATAAAAGAAAGAAAGAAAACAAAGAGGGGTGAAATGGGCCAGTGGAGGATAAATGGATGACAAGCAAATAACAAGAATGTTACTCTCTAAGGGTCTTGATCAGGTTCATTTTTCTCTTCAAGTTAAAGAAAAAAAAAAAAAAAAAAACAAGATCTCAGGTTCACCAGGAACAGCAATGAAAATGCCATACATGAGATGCGATCAACCTGTGAAGAAAGGATTTTTATGTGGTGAGGAAACACACACAGAAAGACACACAGAAAAAGATATCTGCAAGGCTGCAAGGCAGAGTACAGCAGGGGACTCAGCTTCAACTCCAGTTTTTCATTAAGGATTAGATATTCTAAGGGGGAGTGAGGAGTTTGCTTTCCCTAACTTAGGGCTGGTCAGTTTGAACAAAGACTGGTAAACTGAGAGATCCTCAGCTGTGGTGCAAACACATACAGATCTGTCCTTAAATGTTAGCACCAGCTCCCCAGCAGAAGGTCAGTAACGGGTGGAGAGAAAGCACACAGGCCATTTGGCCTTTGGCTGAGGTTAGAAATTCAAGGAAATGTTAGAAGTTTGCCATCTTTATTATCTATTTATGTTCCTTCCTATCTGTCTACTGCTATGGGATCTGTCTAACTGCCCTTTTCTCAAGTACAGAAGATGAAAGGAACTGGAAAGAGGGAAAGAAGGCAAAGCCATTACTCAATCTCAATCCTGTTCTAAAATGTTGGGCAAGGTCATGTCCTCTGCAACATTTCTCTGGTCCCAGCCATTGAACATAAACTTCGCTTTTCATAAAATTTTCATTTTGTGGGGTTTAAATTATATTATTTCTGCTTGTAATTATTTTCTCTTAAAGATAGCAAATTGTATTGTAAATAGAATAGGTTTCATAGATAATTAACATAGCTGCCTTAATCCATTTTTAAGATGTTTCTTTTATTATGTTTCTTTGTAACTTTTGGAGCCTGTCCTGGAACAACTTTGTAGACAAGGCTGGCCTCCAACTCACAGAGATCCTCCTGCCTCTGCCTCTTGAGTGCTGGGATTAAAGGTGTGCACAAGCCACACCGGGCTTAGTATATTATTTTTAAGAGTGGAATAAACAATAAAAGACAGTGCTTTATTTATCTCTGGTTCCTCAGTTCCCTACCCTGAGATTTTCTGATGTTTTCCTTTCATGTATTTGCTTGTCTCCACTTTTTTGTACTTAGCAATGCATGCTTGTCCTTGTAAAATCACTCTATATTTTGCCTTGTGGTATAGTCATCCTTTACTGACATTTTAAAAGTATATGTGAACTTAATAGGAATCTGGGCAGTATTTTCTTAAACCTTTTTATTTTTGTTGCTGGTTATTAATCCCTTGGGAATCATGTCAGGGCTGTGAGGTGATAGGCTTGCAGTTGAATAAGATAATTTTTCTTTCCCTAGAATAATGATACTAATTGAACCATAGCTTTCCTTTGATGGTTTTTAAATCATGTTTATGTTTATTTGTAGATTTACCCTAATGAATAGAACAAAGAAAATTGTTTGCAGATTGGCAAATAGCAATAATGGTTTCCAGCACTCTATTTAACGCTTGCCACATATATTTATCATTTTATGTGTAACCCACACACTGTTTTACAGCTCATTATTTAGAACAGTAGGTTGTTCCCTCCCAGAAACAGAATAAACTAATTTCAATTTGCCTTCTAACTAGAAACAACTGCTAGTAATATGGAAATGTAATGAACAAAAGCCAAGAATCTTTCTCAGAAACTATTTCCATTAGATTCACATAATATTCTTTAAAAACTACTGCATTCCTGAGTTCTTTGGTAATGGAGGAAACAAGTCATTATAATTTCATGTAATCATGCTGTTTTCCTAAATTGTTTTTTACTATGACAGGTCATTTTTAATCCAAGTGGCTGTTTACATTTTATTAATGTGAGAAACCCAAACTGCAAATTTGCAAACTCTTGGTGTTGAAATAATGTCTGTTCTTAAATCGCTTGTTTCTTGATTCAGCAGTAAAACAATTTTAATCAGTTTATTGCCTACATTAATGGCCGTTAACAGCAGGACAAACCTGGTCTCAACTTTCTGCCAATATATTTACTGCTTTGATTCCAGGGACATGTGGAAGAAAAACAACTGGCAGACTTGTTACAGAATCACCTGGCCAGGAAGCAAAAGGGCACAAGTGCAGTTCCAAAAAAGAATTAGCAATTCAAATAATACTTGGGAAATTATATCACTCATATAGTCTTGTTAGGAATTTTTTAATTGGGTGCACATACCATATTTAACAAGGTCAGCAAGTTTAGGGAGAAATTCCAGCCACTGGCTTATATTTTCATAGATACATGACTATACATTTTTAACTGGAGGTGAAATACACAAGTGTGTGTATACACACAATTCAAATTAATCTTGCACTGCTAGTATTCGTCACTTAGTCTTTCTCTTTTGTACCCTGTAAAATTAAGACAAACCTCCCATTATTTTCCATTGTTTTCTCTTTCCTTTCAACACCTGGGCCCCCAAATAATTATTTGTGTAAGAAAATGAATTGATCTATCTAAGATAAACTGAAGGCAGGAAGAAAGAGAAGTCTGTCCCTAAGGTTTCAGAGAAGCAATTAGCAATATCAATACCTTTGCCTTTTCTATGAACTTTTATCTGTGAAAAATTTTCAATATTACTATACCAAAACAGAGTTATAAATATGAATTATATCATCCTGGTGATTATCTTAATCCTATCAATTCTTTCTTTTCACTTTCATGATGATATTATAGTATTTTAAAATAAATGTGTGATACCAATATATTATTTTGTATAAAACTATGTGTTTATAGAATACACATGAGAAGTTCTAATATACTTATGCAACTTAAAGCTGACATAATGGTCCAAGTTAATAAACAATGGCTTAATAAAGCTGCCTCCACCCAGTAGCTTCAATTTGGAGAATTTTAGTCTGTTCATTAAAACACTTCAGATCATCCCTGCTATGACACAGTGTTCCAATAAGAATATTTATTATTAGAAAGTCATATTTGTATTCCATAGCAAAAATTGCAGATGACAAAGAACTTTGCTAACCATTACAGAACCCAGTAAAAATAAGTATTTAACTATATTCAAATTGCAAGAGGAAAAATAGAGCTTATAAATTAAAGGAAAAAATAACAAATGGCACATATGTTGAACAGGTGCTGGAAGTCCATGCTACATAGATTGCATACAAACAATCACTCACCCTATTAGCTATATTAGTTACTTGTCTTGGTACTATGAAAAAGCACCTGAATGTAGGTGAAGCTGTAGCCACGCCTGCTTAGGGGCTGGCTACAGGTGTGCCTGACCATGATTGTGAGGGCATGGTCAGGGTGATGTAGAGTGAGACTTTTAGGTGATTGCATTTCTCCTTCGGTTTCACTTTTGTACTTGCTGGACAGACTGTTGCCACGCCGACTGGCTAGGTTGCTCTATAAGTAAGGCTTTTCCCTATTAAATACCCTTGTATTTCTACTTGACTCCGTATTGGTAGTTTCCCACTATACCTGAAGAAAGCAATTCAAGGAAGGGGAAACTGATCTTGGTTTAGGCTAAGATTCCAGAGGAAAGGTGTGGCAGCACAAAGGGCATGTCTCATGTGTCCACAGTAGGAAGTAGAGACAGATGCTTCTGCTCCTCTTGAGTTTTCCATTTTCTTTAGTGTGTTACTCTAGTCCATGAAACAGTGCTGAACACTTTTAATGTGGCTTTCTAACTTCAATTAACCTAATCTAGATACCCCCCACACACACTAGTTTCAGTGATACATAATCCCAACATTTCAACAAAGGTTAACCATCATATGATCTAAACAAAGGCCATTTGATAAAAGTTGTCTTTCCCACTGTTGCTGTTATCTCAAAGAACTGCAAAGCTGAGGTGCATAAAATTCCAAGATGCTATGCTTAGAAAGGGCAGTGTGCATTCGTGGTGAGATTGATATAAGTATTGCAGAATGTTTTATACTTAAGGATACCTGAAACTCAGGCTGGAGGATAGCATCCTAGGGTCTCTGATGCCCATGTAGTGTGATAATCTGGACACTGTAGATATGGTATTATAACTATGATAATCAAATTTCAGCCTGCTCTAGCTCACACATAAACCAGAGTGTCCTCATGTGCTCATTTCTGTTGTGTAGGCCTTCTCCCAGCATGGTAATTGGCCATAAGGGCTTTTAGAATGGGTTGAAACCAATAAATTATAACAATTTTATTTAATGTTTACTGTGTTTATCAAAGATGTCAGGTGGCCTTTGTTAGCATCAGTGATTGTCAAGTAATGTTATTTTTACTGTGCTGTATTGGTCAAAAGAGGGTTCAAATTAACAGGAAAGAAATGCAGGCATTGCCTCTGAGTATCTGTGGTGGTAATTTTGTTTTAGTAGTTAATTAAAGGGGCTGGTGAGATTACTCAGTGGAGCACTAGCTGCTCTTCCAGAGGACCCAGCATAGATTCCTAGCACTCAGATGGCAGCTCACAATCACATGTAATTCCAATGCTCTCTTCTAGCCTCTGTGGGCAATGCATATGGTCCACAGACATACTTGCAGACAAAACAAAAAATAAATAAAACCCATAAACTAAATGCATAAAATCCCCTTTAATTTTTTCAAGTGGAAAAGATAAGCACTTAAATGTGAAAATTGTAAATGAATCATTAAAAACCCCATAACCCAGTGTTTCTAAAGAAAAGCTAAAGGGAAATTTTATGAGCATTAAGTTTAAGTTTTCTTTTTATATTATTCTTCTGGGAACTTTCACAAGTAACCTTGCTTCAGTCCTGTTCTTAAACAGTTCTTTACACTTTGATCCAGGACTTCCTATTAACTCCAAATCTATGGGGCTATCTCAATGGTAGGATAAGCTTTTGAACAGGCTCATGGACAGCCCAATTCCTTGAACATTAATAAGCTTTCTCCTTAGAGCTTACATTAACAGACTTTCTAACAGAGCCGCACCTTTCCACTTACAGATTTGAAAAGCTCCAATAATGTTTTTTAGGATCTAAAAGTCAGGTGAGAAGAAATGTATCATCAGGCATTAGCCTTCCTTGAAATTGCCCAGTAGGATACAAGATTTCTAAGAAAATGTCTGAACTTAATTGCACATTTTTATCCCTCTTTACGAGGAAAGGTAGCAATACCTTGAGCAGGTTAATACTTTTACTTTAGAGCTAAATAAAAGGAAAATCTTTTTGAACTTGGCAAAGTACAGCAATTAATTTAGCCTGATAAGGTATAAATCACATGTACAGCAATGGTTAGGCTTAGACTGCAAAAAGGTAGTAATTTGTAGACTGTGTAGGGCACATATTAAACTTCAAATAAAATTACATTTTCTCATCTGAATTAAAATCCTACTTCAAATCTGTTCATAGTTTCAAAGTCCCTTTTAAAAGTCAACTCCTGTAGGACGCCTTCCATATTAGGCTCAGTGGTGACTCAGTCTTTTCTTCATGTACCTTATTTCTGCATCACCTGTGTGGTCCCAGGTAATGCCTTGTAGCACTTCTATGCATGCTGTGCAGTTCCTCTTAATCACCAAACTCATTTAATCGTTTCACCAGTTTTGTGAGGGTAAAATATAGTAATCGAATGAAAATCATTATAAAATATTTCCTCATTGTACAAATCTTATATTTGAGAATGGCACTCTAACACATTATTTAGAATATGCTTTCAAATGAAAGCCACAATGAAAATATAAATATTTGTTAGCATTGTATCCAAATCCATCAAATAGCTTTTGGGATACAGGAAAATTAGAAGCTTTTTAAAAATATATTTTATATTTTCATTTAAAATTATGTAATTTTCCTCTACCCCTCTCCTCCCTCTAATCATGCTTAAGTTTGAGACTTGTTTACTCTGAATAGCAAGACATTTTCTTCTTTCATGTTTTTAAAATAGAAATAAATCTTTTCCAAAATTTAAGGCTACCTTTGTTAAAATGTTCTTAGGACAAAGAAAAATCCACACCAATTTGATCTAAATATATACCCCATAAATGTTCAAAGAAAACATAGAGAGAAAAGCATCATTAAAATTCAAAATTTTTATGGAGATTACTATTTATTAATAAGAAGGAAATTAATATAATTCCAAATATGTATTTTAATATTCTGGTGCCCACATCTGTTTGATTTTGTTCAGATATATGATGTATAATGCAATTATGACACCAGATACTCATATTTCAACCAGCCTTTATGGCTGAATTAATCACAAAGAACTCCAAAGAGAGGACTCTCCTGTCACCCATCAGCTTGGAGGCTCCCAAGCCTGAAAATCTTTTCCAAAGTGACTATGAAGTGGCGTAGGGATTTTCTTACTTTGTCCTTGGGTTTGACAATTTATTACAACAACTGTGAACTCAGGTAAGCACTACGTTTAGTGATTAAAGTTCTCTTGTAGACAAAACAGAATAAAAGGACAGCTTATAAATCAGAAGCCAGGTTTGGGTCTCAGAGAACTTCAAATTTGAATATTATCTTTTAGCTACTCATGACTCATGATGTCTCACTATCCAAACACATAGATGTGGAACAAAAGCAATGGGTATTGCTAACCAGGACCCCTACTTTGAACATGATTTGACAGAGAGTTCAGTGAGACTTCATACACAGATGTGATTGGTTAATTCACTGGCCCTGTGATTGGACTCCATCTCCAAACACTTTCCATCTTGAGGGTCAAGATGACCTCACATGGTTCACAGCCCTATCTTCTCATCTCATAGTTCTCTATTCTTCTGTTTACCATCCTTTTTCTGAGTCATTAGTCAGCATAAACAGAGTAGACCAAGTAACAAGAAATGTCTACGAATGTAGTTTTCCAGTCAAAGACAAAAGCCAAAAGAAAGGCGGTTTCTCACATAACAATGACAATTTTTTTTTTATTTGACCACATCTTCATCAACTTTGTCAGAATCTACTGGATAACAACATACTTGAATGAGAAAGCACCAATGCAAGTCACCTGCCTCTGCCTCCTAAGTGCTGGGATTATAGGTGTGTACCACCATGTCTGGCTACATTTATTGTTAATGTAGAATCAGGAATTATTGGAGACAAATCTCTTGACATATCTATGAGGCAGTATTCAAATCAGGTCATCTGAGAAGGAAATTCAACTTATGTGGTTGCACAGTGAGTTGAAAACACTCATGAGTATCTGTTCATCATTGCCTCCTGTGTATGGCTTTAGTGTTATTAGCTGCCTAATATGCCTGCAGGCATGATTGCCTAGATGTGCTAGGATATTTCCCCTAGAAATCTGATACAAAAATAAACCCTTTCTTCCTTAAATTGCTTTCATCACATGTTTTGTCCAAACAATGAGACGAATAACTAATACAGCATCTATAGATGAAATTGTATTTGTCACTTCCCATAGTAGAACTATATATGTTACTAAAGGGAAAGCTAGGATGTGATGTTGTGATTCTTGGTGGCTTTTTTGAGCTCACTGCTTCATGCCACTACCTAGCTATAACATGCAATTGAAGATGCAATGCCCATATTTTGATACATTTCAATGATTTAACTTACAATAGACTAAATCAGCACACGTTTTAATACTTACGAAAAGAGATGAATCTGTCTGCATTTTAATTCAGCCATTTTCTTTCCAACTGACAGCTATGATCCAGCTGGATTTTAACTACTATATATAAAGTCAATGTTTCAGATTCTGATTTACAATAATAAAACTGGAAAGTAGCATCTATAATAGGAGCTATCTTCTTTTCACAGAATATGAAAAATGAACTGCTAGTTTATAGCTCTAGTTATCCAGATCTCTAGTTGTATGTCATTGAATTTGCTTCTATCTAATACAGAAGGCTTTTTTTCATATTAACTGTAGTATTTATATTCATATCTGTAGTGCACATTATAGGGATAAAAATGAAGATACTTTGTCTGTAAGTGAGTTTAGAAGACCAGAATCTAGAAGATCTTCTGGAATGAGGATTCTGGAAGAAAGAAGAGATTGTGATAGACTATTAGAACATTATTGACTATCAATTATACAATTAAATTGTTTTCCACATCTCTGAACCACACCTGTCTTTCAATAGTCTTATTTATTTGATTTTAACATGGCATTATTGTATAAACTTCCTAGATGGCAAAATTTATTCCTATTGCTTCTTAATTTTACATATTTATTTTCTCCTTCATGTAAGTTTAATTTGATGTCAACCTAGATAGGCCCACATACCTAAACTTTTGTCTATGTGCAGGTTTAGATTTTTCTTGCAAAATTATATTTGGTGTGGGATTAACATTTAAATCCTCGTATCTTTGGGAGTTCGGTACATTTATGGTATCTTCCCTAATGCTAATGTAACTTTTCCATGGAAGGCCTTTGAACAAAGATCGATGTGGGGGACCAAAGTATTTCTGCTATATTTTGAGATTCAGCATTGAGTCTCACTAAACATGGAGCACCAGAAAGCTCCTGCCCACTATTGTATTATTAATGTCAGTAAGGCTACTACTGTTTACCATGGCCTGAGGGTAATATGCCTCTTATTTGCATCTGTATGTGCCTAAGCATCTGAATAGGCCCTCACCTGGGCAGAGGAGAGAGGTGTGTGAATAACTTGTGAATATAGAAGGTTAGGAAAAGAGGCAAGCAGCCAGAGCAGTGAGGGAACAAAGAGAGAAATGGTTGCCTCGTGATATTAGCAGGATGGTTAAGAAACACCAGAAAGATGGCTAATAAAGAAATGACTCTAGTTCCATAACATGGAACTGAGAGCTCTTTGAAGATGACAAGATGCCAGTGTTTGGTCTTTATCGCAGTTGGGTTGCTCGGAGCATCCAGGTCCACGCACCCCCACTCAGGTAGAACCTCATGGATTAAGGCTGAGACATGCTGGGTCACTTGAGGAAGGAGAAAGCCTGCCTTTGGATTGCTTTTGGCACTGCATTGCCCCAGTGCCCTTCCCTAGGTCACCATCCTCCCGGCCTGCCATGTCAACACTGTATCTACCAGATCTGTAAGCATATGAGCCATTTCTTAAAGTAAATCTCTAAATGTGTGCACTGGCACATCCTGTTGTTCCATTTCTCTGGAGAACTTTGTGGAACACAGTGTCCATGGCAATGCCTACCTCATGAGCAGTGTAGCTAGACAAATACCCAGAGGTAAGGACCAAGGGACACTGTGACATGTGTAGAAGACAAACCTGTGTAGACAAAGGATCAAACTTCAGTCTTGCATGAAAGACTCTATTTTTTTAACCTAAAGAGAATAGAAAAACAAAGCACATAATTCTGAGGAACAATTTGCATCTAATCTCAGTGTAGCACAGATGTGTCCCTGACAACTTGCATAGAAATATGTAAAGTCTGTGAAGAAATAAGAACATTTCTAAAATTGACCCCAAAAATTCTATGTATCATATAAATAGAACAAGCACAATTTTCTACCCTTGATCAGCTCCCTTGGATTATCTGAAACACCTCATTGTCTGCCAGCTGTCAGACATATTTTTAATTAGGCACTAATGGAGTAATATATGTGTGTAAACCATTTAAATCGTGTTCCAGTTTGCAAGGACATCTGTGAGGTGGAAAGTGAGAATCCTTGATCTTTGCCAGACGTTACAAATTATAAAACTATAAAACATGAAACTCAGGTACTCAGAATGACTCAATTTAAAACAAGGGAGGGTGCTTTTAAGAAGGTTAAAAAGGACATTTTACCCTACTTAGTGGAAAATAAGTAATTTATTCCCTCTCCTTATTCTCTGTGGTTATATTTTATGCTGACTTAATACTTTAATGTCATATACAAGCAAATGTCACTTAAATGTGCTGACATGCTTGCAACTTAGTTCTAAAACTCAACACAAAATATCAAAGAAAGAATTCAATGTTTTGATTATTATCAATATTATTTCAGTATGGATTTATTCTTTCTATTCATAGCTCTGAACTTTTTTTTTGTGAGATCCAATGCCACATAAGCATTTTGTCATTTTTTATCACTTTTTATTTGAATTAGAAACAAGATAGATTTACACCACAATCCCAGTTCCCTTCTTCCTCCCTTCTTCCTTTACCACCCCCCAACTGAAACCCTACCTATCACATACCCTTTCTTCTATTCTTCACCTGACTCAATCTTTGTGCTCCCTCAAGACTTCTGCATCCTTCCTCTTCTTCCCTTCTCATTTTCGTAGCTCCCTCCCCTCTCTTCCCATGCTCTCAATTTGCTCAGGGGCTCTCATTTTTTTTTTGAACTAAGTAAATCTGTTTTTATGAATCTTTTTGGCTTTATATTTTCATTATCTCACATTTTGGTGTTTATTGTTCAATTCACTATAAACTTTTATAATTAGTTTCTTCAAAAATGATTGACTGTTTTCATCGAAAGATTGCAGAAGCATTGACTACAATATTCCATTTATTTTCTCTGTGCATATGTGTGTATGAGTGTATAGCATACATATTTATGTGAATGTAAGGACATTTGTATTTCCCTATAAACTCATGTATGTGGAGGCCAGAAGTTGATATTGGATGTCATTCTTAATGTCTTTTCACTTTATTTTCTGATACAAAACCTGTAGCCTATTGATGATACTGGGATGGCAACTGGTTAATGAACTTCCAGTTTTAACTATTTTCTGTAACCCCAGATTTGTATGCTCAGCTTTTATGTGGTTCTGAAGTCATGCTCTCCCACATGCTCTACTTGATCTTGACTATCTCTGAATTCTCTAAACAATCTTGTTAAGACTGAGTGCTTTACCTGATACACAAGAAATTTCTATGTATTTTTATTGGTGATATTTCATTATGATATATAAATGTGCTTCCACATGCATTACATGTAAATGCATATTTTTTGTAACAAATTAAATTTAAAAATAAATATGCACAGGAATTTTGAAATAACAATGCATATCACAAAAATAGATTTAAACAGATTTATCAATGATGCAATTAAACAGCATCCCTATATTTTTATTTCATTCAGTGTTATATGATATTCTGATTTTAAAAATGATTATTCTTTCCTAACCTAACCAAAAGAAGGAAAGAAAAGAAAATTAGGTGACAGACCGCAATGATTCCCCCATGGAATCCTTAGGTGAGGATAGAATTCCTCACCCTTTCTATCGCCTTGCACAAAACTTAAGTCCAAATGGATCAAAGACCTCAACATAAAGTCAACCACAATGAAACTAGTAGAAGAGAAAGTGGAAGGTACCTTTGAATAAATTGGTAAAGCAGGCCACTTCCTGAATATAACACCAGTAGCACAGACACTGAGATTGACAATTAATAAATGGGACATCCTGAAACTGAAAAGCTTTTGTAAGGCAAAGGATACAGTCAACAAAACAAAATGGCAGCCCACAGAATGGGAAAAGATCTTCATCAACCCCTCATCTGACAGAGGGCCGATTTCCAAAATATACAAAGAACTCAAGAAGCTAGTCTCCAAAATACCAAATAATCCAATTGAAAAGTGGGGTACAAAATTAAATAGAGAATTCTCAATGGAGGAATCTAAAATGGCTGAAAGACACATAAGAAAGTGCTCAACATCCTTGGCCATCAGGGAAATGCAAATCAAAACAAGTCTGAGATACCATCTTACTTCTGTCAGAATGGCTAAAAACAAAAACACCAATGACAGCTTATTTTGGAGAGGATGCAGAGAAAGGGGAACAGTCCTCCACTGCTGGTGGTAGTGACAACCTGTACAGCCACTTTGGAAATCAGTGTGGCAGTTCCTCAGGAAAATGGGAATCAGTCTACCATAAGATCCAGCAATTCCACTCTTAGGCATATATCCAAAAGAAGCACATTCATACAAGGACATATGTTCAACCATGTTCATAGCAGCATTATTTGTAATAGCCAGAACTGGGAAGCAACCTAGATGCCCCTCAACTGAAGAATGGATAGAGAAAATGTGGTACATTTACACAATGGAGTACTACTTTGCAGAAAAAAACAATGGAATCTTGAAATTCACAGGCAAGTAGATGTAACTATAAAAAACCATCCTTAGTGAGGTAACCCAGTCACAAAAAGAAAAAAAAATGGTATGTACTCACTCATTTATGGATTTTAGACAGAGAGCAAAGAAATACCAGCTTACAATCCATACCTCCAGAGAAACTAGGAAACAAAGTGCACCCTAAATGAGACATACATGGTCCCCCAGAGAAAGTGGAAGGGACAAGATACATTGAGCTAATTGAGAGCATTGGGGAAGAGAAGAGGGAATTAGAAGAAAGAGAAGGGTAGAAGAAGAGGGGTGAGGAGGACAGGAGGGAGCAGGAAGATTTAGTCAGGGGAAGAATAAAAGGGAGTAGGAAAAGAGATACCATAATAGAGTGGACCATTATAGGTTTAAAGAGAATTCTGGCACTAGGAAAAGATCCAGAGATCTACAAGTTTGACCCAAACTAACAATCTAAGCAATAGTTGAGAGGCTACTTTAAATGCCCTTCTCTGATAATGATATTGATGACTACCTTATATGCCATCCTAGAGCTTTCATCCAGTAGCTGATAGAAGCAGAAGCTGACACCCATATCTAATCACTGAGCTGAACTCTGGAATCCAGTTGCAGGGAATGAGAGGTCATGAGCAATGAGGTCAAGACCAGGCTGGAGAAACCCACAGAAACAGCTGACCTGAACAAGGGGTTGCTCATGGCCACCAGGCTGATAGCTGGAAAACCAGCATAAGACTGTTCCAGACCCCTTGAAGGAGGATGTCAGTTTGGAGGACGGGGCAATCTATCAGGCCTCTGGTAGTGGATCAGTATTTATCCCTAGTACTTGAATGGACTTTGGGACCCCTTTCCACATAGAGGGATACTCTCTCAGCCTAGACACATAAGGGTGGGTCTAGGCCCTGCTCCAAATGATATGACAGACTTTGTGGATCCCCAATGGAAAGCCTCACCCTCCCTGGGGAGCAGGAAAGTTTGGGATAAAGGGTGGGGGGCAGGTGAGGATATGAGGAAACGGTTTGACATGTAAAAGAAGCTTGTTTCTAATTTAAAATTAGTCTAATTAAAATTATAAAATTAAAAAAAGAGAAAAAGAAAGTCAAAAGAAAACAACTGGGGCTTAAATTTAACATATTACTAAGAAAGCTCTGAGTTTTATAGAGTAGAGTAAAATTGTTGAAAAAATTCATTGACTAAGATAGTAAGAATTGGTTTCTGAAAACTTTTTCAAATATTATTGTGTATATTTATGGATTGGGTATAGTTGGATATTTCTTTGAGTCCCCAACCAACTCATAAATAAAGACATGGTGACTTATTATTAATTAGGTACGCTTGGCTTTATCTTAGGCTTGTCGCTCCAGCACTTTTATCTTAACCTGATTTTATTCATCTACATTTTGTCTTGGGTTTTTTTTTTTTTTTATCTTTCTTTCATTCTCTATGTCCTAATTTCCTGCTTCCTCTGTGTCTGGCTGGCTGGCTCCTGGCATCTCTCTGGCACATCCTTTTCTTTCTCTCCCAACCCCAGCCTAAATTCCTCTTCACTTACTCTCCAGACCCCCAAAGTCCCATCTCTAGGTCTTCCATCACTATTGGCAATTCATCATCTTATATTAATCAGGTTCCTTAGACAGGCAAGGTAAAAGAGCAACATATCTTTACATAGTTAAACATATGCAACACATCTTTGCAGTTAAACAAATATTCAACAACTGGGTTTTTTATATATATATATATATATATATATATATATATATATATATTATATTATATTACATCAGGACCTAGAAAGATATGTTCTGCAGAATATATCCAACTATAATGTGAATATTTTGTTTCCTAAAGTGACAGATATTCTCTTGCAATATCTCTTGCATATATCTCTACATTTTCAAAATTTTTGTTTTGCCTTCATTTAAACTACTAGTTGCTTGGCCCCTAAGGCCATAGCCAGGGGGGAAATTCTGTTCCCCCAGACAATGGCTGTGTTGCTGTCACTTGAGGTAGTTCTACCTAAATCTCTATCGTCCTAATAAAACTTGAAATTCAAAGGCAAGGGTGAGAAGCTATGAACTCAGAGAGTTAGAATAGCAACTGGCTAATTTTCTGTATTTGCTGCATCTAGGAAGGAGCTCTCCCTACACTGCCCTAGCAAAAAGCAAACAAACAAAATAGTAAAACAAAACAAAACAAAACAAAACAAAAAAACCCTAAGCTCCTCATTTTACTTCCTGTGAACCAGTTACTAACTCTGCCTCTCTGAGGTTCATTTGACTTAATTAATACAAATGCAACACATCTTTACATAGTTAACAAATGTTATAATGGTACAAGGAACACAAAAGTACAAAACTCTTTAAAATCATTTGGCTATACTTTCATGCTTCTGTGACCACAAAGACCAGTTGAAACATATTACGGGGAAGGGGGGAGATCTTTATCTTGGCACTAAGTTCAGAAACTATAGTATACCATGTGGGAAATGTATAATAAAACAGTTCAGTTGATGATGGAAAGAATGTATGATAGATAATTTATATATCACTGTGGTTCAGTAAGCACACACAAAGGGAGGGGCTAGTGTCTGGTTTTAATATTTAGAGGCTATAGCTAGGCTCAACTTCCTAAATAGTGCCACCAAAACAGTCTTGCCAGCTGTGGGAAAACCTTATAAAACATGGACCTGTGTGGAACACTTCAGATTTAAGCCATAGCATTATGCTGCTGGTTCCCACAGGTCTGTGGCCATCTCATAGTGCACCATGCATTTAGTCTAACTTTAAGACTCTTATTAGTCCTATTAGCTCCAATACTGTTTCTCAGTCCAAATTTTAAAGTCTTTTCTGAGACTCAAAGAGAACTCTTAACAATGAGTCCCTGTAGATAAAAAGAACAACAAACAAACAAATACAAAATTTAGAGTCTATATTGGCACAGTGAAAACATTCTCATTCCGCAGGGTATTAGTGGTGCACTCCTTTAATCCCAGCCCTCGGGAGGCAGAGACAGGTGGATCTCTATGAGTTCGAGGCCAGCCTGGTCTCCAGATTGAGTGCCAGGATAGGCTCCAAAGCTACAGAGAGAAACCCTGTCTCAAACAACAACAACAACAAAACATTCTCATTTCAATTAAGAGTCATATATTGGGGCAATAGGAGAAAATTAATACTGAACCACATTGGAAAGTCATTAAGTCCTGTAGCTCCTGGACCAGCATCTAGAACATGTACTGCTGTAATGTAATCTCCAACTGACTTTGACAGTCCTACTCTTTCTGCATTGTCATATGTAGCACACATGACCCATTTAGCTTAATACACTTTGTGCCTTAGGTTTTCATGAGCAAATGGCTCATTTTTGCTTCTCCATCATACCTATGCTTCAACTTCAATGTGGACTCCACCGAAAAAGACTAATACATTATTTTATTAAAGGTTCCTAATAGAGTATCTCCACAGCTCCACATTGCTTGTTACTCCTTCCATGTTTCTCTTAAGAAATTTTGTGGAAGCTTTAATGACACTTTAATTCCACATGCCTGCAGACAGTACTACATGGATAGAAAGTTCTGGTGTCTGGTTTCCAGGTCTGGTCCCTGGAAAAAGGGACACTTACACCACCTCTACCAACGTTGCCTTCTAAGACTCTGGGTATCTATGCCCAGACAAAATCTTTAGCTACCCTGCTTAAGCAGGACTCCTTTGAGGGAACACTTTTTAAAGAAAGTCATCCAAACATCTTTGCAATTTTACGACCTGAACTTTTGGGGTGTGTTCTGGGAAATTCCTCATATGCCCCAAAGTATCCATCCTACTGCTCTGCTGCATGCTGCAAAGTGCTTAATTTGTCCTCAATAATGATATCCAATCTTGCTAATACCTGGTTTGTTTACAACTTTAAGCAAGTTAATTTTTTGGCCAACTCAATGTTTTCTATACACTTTTAAGCCACTCTGTGTTTTATTGTAATTGTAAAACTAGCTAAAAGGAGTTGTTTATAATAATGTCATATCCTGAATGTTATGCTATTTTGAAATTTACTTCACAATGTTAATTTGTTACTTCAGAACTATCATCTTTAGCATATAAACAAATGTAGATAAATAAATAAATAATAGCCAGAATGCAGCACAAAAAGTCATTTAGCCAAACTCCATATAAAATACTTTTTCCCATCTAAAAACCACATAAAGGCAGGCATTGTTGGCAACATTATTTCTGGAATCCCAGCCTTCTGAACTCTCCTGGAAATTGCTCATTGAGGTCTGCTTATAATATTCTAGGACTTCCATGGGGGAATCAATTTTCCAAACTGGTTTCAAAGTCTTAAAAGTCACAGAGTTAGGTCTATTGTTAGTTATGCATTAGTTATTTCTACATCTCAGTGACAACAATACCAGTTTAGTGATTTAAGAGGGTACTAACTCATTTTTCCTCATGTTTTTAGAGAATCCCTCTCAGTGGGTAAGGCATGGCAAAACAGCTTGCTTCCTGGCAGCACAACTGTGTGACAAAGTCTTTTCTCAACAGATGAAGGAGCCAGGAGTCAGCTATACCCTTTATAGAACCACTTGTAGTGACCAATTTGTGCCAATTAGAACCCACTTACTAAAATTTTCTCAGGTTTTAAAATAGTACCGTTGGCCGAAGAAAAGCAATCCAAATCTTTAGCCAGTGGGGAACATTTTGGAATCAAACCATAACAGATGTGGATCATATGGTAATTTTGCTTTTATCATGTTTAAGAGCCTGTGTAGTCTATATCTCTTTTTATTTTTATTTTTTTACTGTGGCTAAGTAATTCATATTCTTGCCAAATTGCTAGAAGAATTCCCTCTCATCCAACATTCTAGCCAGCATTCAAAATTGACTTTGAATATGTGATCAAGCATAAACAAGAAGAGATTATCTTGAATATTTCCTGTGATCAGAATGGGTCTAAACAATGTTAGGAAATGGTCAGAAACAAAGAAATGTTGTAAATCACCACAAGTTAGCATTGGCAAGCAACCAAATTCTCCCATAGAGCTTCCAGGGAGAGCCAGGTTTATGGATAGCTAAACTGTGCCCCACAGACATTGATTTCAGATACCTAGCCTATGTTATTGTGAGAATATACGTTTATTTTGGGTCTAGAATTAATATAATTATTTTTGGACAACCCTACAATATTAACGTAGCTCATATTTATCTTTTATTTTTCCCCTGTGGTGTTCTTTTGGTTTTGTAATGGTTATAAAACACTACTTCTATGTTCTGTGACTCAAAATTTAAAAGGATCCCTAAACTAGTTCCAAATTGAGTTATTTTAAAAGTTGAATGTTACTAAGAAAATGTATTGATTTTGCAATTCAAAAACAGCAAGAATAGTTATTTTACCATGAAGACAAAATAATAGATGCTTTTTATGTTATCTGTTTTATATATACTAATATGGATTTTTCAAAACACAAAATAAAATTGCAATAAAATAACTGAAATATTTGATATAACAAAATATTTCACATTAAGTTAATCGTGGTTTAATTAAATATTTTATTTACAATATACTGTACTTCAGTCTCCATGACAAAGTAAAACTATGTTAAACAATGTCCATGTCTTAAATAAATTTGTTATCATCAAATTAACATAAACATAACTTCATGTAGCTCTCTTGGGTATATATGGGGCCATATCTAGTCACATCATTTATATTAATATTTGTCAGAATGTAACATAACTTCCTGTACCTTTCTATGAATCCAATTAATTATTGAAATTTCATTACTTCCTAATATATCCTTATCTTCTTTCTCTAACTTTCATGTTCTGAATCCTGTCTCCTTCACAATCCAAGCCTTCTTTATGCTATTTTGTTCAATAATGCAGTATTTACAATAAACCAAATAAAAAATCTAGAGTGATTGTTTTAGTGGAAAAGGATATTTGTAATATTACATGTATTCAGCATTCTGTGACTTTAGGTGATCTTTACAATATAAACATACAAAAACTAAAATATAGAAATAACAAAATTAAATATGATGTTCAACAACATGTAGGAATATGTTGAATTATTAAGCACAGTGGCTAGAGAAATGGCTGGATGGATGTTGGCCACCAGATCATCTGTAGTTTCTTTCTGGAGCCTAAACTGTGACCCAGATGTGACTGTAGACAACTACAACATGAGATAAAGTCTAGAAGGAATGTCTTCCTGGGTGAAACAAGAACACAAGAATAGGGAGTGTGGGTAAAAGAACTCAGATAAGGGTAACAAAGACATTTTTTGTTCAACGTCTTGAAAAATATCTCTAATAGCTATTTAAACAATGTATAAGCAGCACTAGGAAAACCTAGTGTTCATTCCTGAAGTGCTCCCTGACTTGTGCACTTGTACACTTCTTGTGTCTACCCAACTTTCCTGATTCCCGTGATGCCCACAGCTGTGCTGGCCAAGGCAAGCAGATAAAAATACTCAAGGTTAAATGATGAAGATTACTGTGCAGATTCCCTTAACACAGCTGGATGAAGTCCCACACGTCAGGAATCTCAATATGCCCACTGCAATATGAGAGGCAAAAACAGGTTAATCGCTAGAAATTTGCAGACCAACCAGCCTCACATGATCCAATAGTGAACAAGAGACCCTTCTACAAATAAGGTGGGAACGAACCAAGGACCAACATCTGAGGTTGCCTTTTGATCATCAGTTACTGTCCATGATACAAGTGTGCCTATACTCACACCTGTGAGCACTCACACACATACATACAAACATGCCATACACACAAAAGCATAACAAGAGCTTTCATAATCTAAAAACAACTGATTGTCACACTTTGACATCACATAGCAGTAGAAATGTGGCTGAGGCTAAGTTTTCATTTTTACTATATGCATTAATATTTATTTACCCAAAAGTCAATTTTCACCGAAGAAATAAAAACGCCTAATAATGTACATTATTCTTCAATGTATTTTCATTTTTCTTTACTTTTTTGTGCCTTGTGTGTCTGCCATGTGTTTGTGTGTGCTTGATGCAACCAGAAAATTTTGTTTGATAACCTATAGCTGGAGTTATAGGTGATTTTGAGTAACCTGACTTGGTTTTGGGAACTCACCTCAGGTCCTCTGGAAGAGTAACAAGTGCTTGTAAGCACTGAGTCATCTCTTGAGTTCCTAACACTGAGAATAATTGTTAATAGAATTACTATGCAAGCTGTCATGGGAGAAGAGCAATTAAACATTCCTACGCAGCTGCACCACCCATGCACCAATATAATTACCAGCATGGCAAAATATGCATAAAGGTGAAATAAGTGGCACATACCAGTAACAGCCAAGAACTGTCAAATTGGAGTTAAGGCCCACTCAACAGGAAGGAAGTCATGCCAGGTACTCTAAAAGTTGTCAGCATAACCACAGTTAGTGAAGCCATAGATTTTACTGCATTCTAAGTCTCATACATCCTCATATGTAAAGTAGCAGAAAGTTAAAGTTGAGCGTGAATCATTTACATATGTAAAGGACACTTTCAGAGTTGCCTATGTTTCTAAACTCAAATTTTATTAGATAGTTGATATTTGAACACTTCACTTTGTTTTGTTTCTTGACATTGTTATTTATAAAATAGTTTATCCTAGTCCAAAATTGTACTAAGAAAAGAGCTAGATAAGAATGAGAACAGGTCTGCATTAGTCAGAGTTCTCTAGATTATCAGAACTGATAGGATGAATTTATCTATATAGAAGAGACGATTATTATTATTATTAAACACTGTGGTCCAGCTAGTCCAACAAGGCTGTCTACCATAAAGAAGTTCAAGAATCCAGTAGTCTTTCAGTCCATGAAGTTGAATGTCCCAGCTTAATTTCAGTTTATGTTAGAACATTAGCAGGCTTTAATGCGAAGGAAGTGAGGGCTAGGGCAAACAGGCAAAGAGAGAAAGCTACTTTGTTTCATGTCCTTTCTATAGGCCATCATTAGAAGGTATGGACCAGATTTAGGTTGAGTTTTCTGACCTCAAATGATCCAGTTAACTAAAAATCCCTCACAAGTGTGCCTAGATGTAGCCAAGTTGACAAAAACAATAGCCATCACAAGGAAAACTTCAGTTTTTCTTGTTTCTTGACATTGCTACTTATTATAAAATAAAAGAGCACAGTCTTAAATTGTGCTGAGAAAGACTGTAAAAAAAAATATAGGAAAATGAGACCTCGTCTAGAATTGCAATTAAGACACTAATTATAGCATGTTACCTTCCAAGTCTTTTATCTGTTTTTTATTGGGGGCGGGCTTTTACTGAGGCTTTTATTTTATATGTAGAACCGCTGGGGTGCGGGTCTTGTCCGTGGCTACCCTAGAGATTACACTGGGCTCTAGACACTATCTTGAAAGTGAGGTGACAGAAACAATGACTAGGCCAATCACATAATTGCAAACCTGGGGTTTCCAACAGGGCTCCAGGTGGCCTAAGGAAGCAGTGGCATGGGAGGGACAAGCACTGGGCCGGCCTTCAGCCGCCTTGATGACATGCGGGACAGGGTCTAAGCAGCAGGTGTTTCTAGGGTCTTTACTTGGCCAGGGGGTTCCTGAAGCATCTGCCAGCAAACTTGGCTTTGCAGCCCAGCTCTTCCTCGATTCTAAGGATCTGATTGTACTTGGCCAGACGCTCAGATCCGCAAGGGGCACTAGTCTTGATCTGCCCAGTGCAGAGCCCCACCACGAGATCGGCAATGAAAATGTCCTCCGTCTCCCCGGAGCCATGGGACACCATAACGCCCCAGCCATTGGACAGAGCCAGCTTCCATGCCTGCAGAGACTGGGTCACAGAGTCAGTCTGGTTGACTTTGAGCAGCAGGCAGTTGCAGGACTTCTCACTGACAGCCTTGGCAATCCTCTTAGGGTTGGTTACTGTGAAATCATCCCCAACCACCTGGATGACAGCACTAGCTGTGAAATTCTTCCAGGCCTCCCAGTCGTCGTGGTCAAAGGGGTCTTCGATGGACATCACTGGATACTCCCAGATGAAGGACTTACACAGGTCAGGTGTGATGTACCTGCTGGGGTCATCAGGAGACTTGAAGTCCAGGTCATACTTGCCAGACCTGAAGAACTCAGAGGCAGCCACATCCATGCGGATGACAACCTGGTCCGTGTAGCCCGCCTTCCAGATTGCATTCTTCAGCAGCTCCAGAGCTTCTTTGTTCTCCAGGATGTTGGGCATGAACCCGCCCTCCTCACTGCATTTGTGGCATCTTTCCCATATTTCTCCTTGATGACATTTTTCAGGTTGTGCTAAACCTCTGCCCCAATGCGCATGGCTTCCTGGAAGCTGGAAGCCCCTACAGGGAGGATCATGAACTCCTGCATGGTCAGTTTGTTGTCAGCGTGGGAACCACCATCGATCACGATGAAAGCAAGGACGGGCAGAAGGACTTCAGGGTTACCAGCCAAGTCAGCGATATGACGGTACAATGGTACCTCCTTTTCTCTGGCACCATCTTTGCAGACAGCAATGGACACTCCCAGGATGGCATTTGCACCAAATTTAGATTTATTCTCAGTGCCGTCCATCTCAATCATCAGTTTGTCGATCTTCTCTTGCTCCACAACGTTCAGTTTCTTGCTAAGCAGAGCAGGTACAATAGTTTTATTGATGTGCTCAACAGCCTTTGAGACACCTTTCCCCATGTAGCACGTCTTATCATTGTCCCGGAGTTCTTGTAGATGTAGGGCCTTGTAGATCCCGGAGGAGGCACTGCTGGGCACAGACACTCTGAAGAGACCTTTTGAGGTGTAGAGATAAACTTCCACAGTGGGGTTCCCCCGGGAATCAAAGATTTCTCGGGCGTGGACCTTGAGAATAGACATTTTCTGGCAGTCGGGAGGGCAAGTAGGAAAAAACAGTTTCTATAAACACCCTGGAAAGCGTTTAGGAGGGACGTACGTGCAAGCCGGTTCCTGAGCTGATCCCATTTATCTATTTTAATCATAGTTTCTATCTTTAAATCAGGGTATTTACCTAGATAGTCTACATGGTTGTCATATTTTTTCAGGTATATACATATATTTATTATTATTATTATGTGTTGTTATTAATATTGCCAGTGATCTTTATTTTAAAAATAATTATTCAGCATGGGCAAGACATTTATGTTTTAAATACATAGGAACACATAATGTCTTTTACATTTCATTTATTTATTTACATGTATATGTGAGTGTGCATGAATATGGGTGCACACACACTGTAAGGCAGGTGGATTGGCCAGAAGACAACTTTCAGGTTGTCATTTTTTTCTTTTCTTTTCTTTCTTTCTTTCTTTTTTTTGTTGGCTTTTCAAGACAGGGTTTCTCCATGTAGTTTTGTATTTTGTAGACCAGGCTGGTCTCAAACATAGAAATCCTCCTGCCTCTGAATCCCAAGTGCTGGAATTAAAGGCATGTGCCACCACTGCCTGGCTGTTTGTCATTACTTTTAACTAGTGAGGAATAAATTTGTACACCAACTATATGATTCAATTTCTTTCCTTAATCTCTTTGTTTCAAAGCATGTACTCTTCATATACCTGTGATGGGCAATACATAGACATTTGTATAAAAGAGACATTTCAAGCTGATTCTTAGTTAACCTGCTGATAGAAAATTTTCTTGCTCTGGATTAATGTGTCCACTAATGTTAGTGTATCCACAATGGTAATGTGCATGGATTTCTAAAATCCCAGTTCAGCACATTCTCCCTCCATTGCTAATGGAAATATCCTCCATAAGTCTGAAGGGATTTCAAAGTCATATTGCCTAATAAAACTATTATAGATCTTAACAAAGTATTATATCCAGTAAAGATGGCAGTTAGTGATTCTAGTCTCCTAAGAATGCCTCTTTATTTCACTTAAACTACAATGATTTGTTGTAATACTTCCCATTTCTGATTATAAATACCACAGATTGTAGATGATGTTGGGACAGCAAAAGATCAATAAATATTGTTGAAAAATAGGAGAGAATGTGATACAAATAAGATTCTCCTTTTCAATTCCTTTTATTCCTTTGACTCTTGCTTATATTTAAAGAATTTTTGTAGGATGATTTTTTATATTTCTACCACTTATTCATTTTCCTTTTTAAGAAATTTATTTTATGCACATATTTGGAAATCAGCAACATTTACTGTCGTTTAATTCATTATCATTTTGTGGGTATGTCAATAAGCTTCATAGGTTAAACAACAAAAATCAAATTACAACCCATATATATAAATACAAATATTTTAAAAAATATTTAAATTAGAAACAATCTTATTTTACATATCAATTCCAGTTCCCTCTCCCTCTCATCCTCCTATGCCCCTCACCAGCCCCCAGACCATCCCCCATCCACTCCCCAGGGTGGGTGAGGCCGTCCATGAGGGATCATCAAAATCTGTGAAATCATTTGGGGCAGGGTCTGTGTATCTAGGCTAAGGGAGTATCCCTCCATGGGAAATGGGCTACCGAAGTCCGTTTGTGCACTAGGGATACATCCTTGTTCTATGTCCAGAGGCCCCATAGACTGCCCAGTGTGCCTAGCTGCCACCCACGTTCAGGGGGAATGGTTTGGTCCTATGTTGGTTCCCCAGCTGTCAGACTGGGTTCCTGAATTTCCACTTGCTCAGGTCAGTTGTTTCTGTGGGTTTTCCCAGAGTGGTCTTGACCCCTTTGTTCATCTCGCCTCCCTCTCTGAAACTGGATTCCAGGAGTTTGGCTCAGTGCTTAGCTGTGGATCACAAACACTTTTTGACAGAAGAAAAAGGAAAGAGAAGACTATCAGTGTATGTAATACATTTTTTCTTTTTTTATTTAAATAACATTTTTTTCATTTTTTTATATATCAACCAATTTCCCCTCCCTGTTCTGTCCCCTCTCCTTTCCCATCTGCCCCTCACCCATCCACTGGTCCTCCATCTCCATTCAGCAAGGGTCAGGCCTCCCGTTGGCTTGCACAAAGCATGGCACATGGACTTGAGGCAGGACGAGCTCCACCCCCTTATGTCGAATCAGGGCCAGGTAATTGAGGATGGGGAAGAAGTTACCAAAAGCCAGGTAAGCGTCGGACAGAGGTCCTGCTTTCACTGTCAGAAGCCTTACTAAGTTACCAAGATTAAGGACTGTCACACATATTCAGTTGGCCTAGGTCGATCCCATCCATGCTCCCTGTCTGTTGGTTCAACGCCCATGAACTCCAGAAAAACCGATTCAACTGTTTTTGAGGGTTCCCCCCATGATGAACCCCCCTGGCTGGTACAATCCCTCTTCTGTTTCTTCCTTAGATTCTTGGAGCTCTGCATAGTGCTTGTCTGTAGATCTGTGCCCCTGCTTCCTTTAGTTACTGGATAGAGAACCTCTGGTGGCAATCAGGGAGGTCACAAGTCAGCTTGGAGTAGATGGCCTGTTCAGGCACCTTCTCCACCATTGCTGGGAGTCTTTGTTAGGGTCATCCTTGTGGATTCCTGCGGGTTTCTCTGGCATCAGTTTTCTCCCTGACCACCAAATGCCCCTCCATCAAGACATTACTTTTGAGTACATAAATCTTAAAATGGGTACATAATATCTTGAAATAAACTGATTTAAATGATGTAAGAATACTATCTTGAAAATGCTTTAAAAATAAGTTGGCTATGCAGATATTTAACCTATATCTAGCTCTCAAGCCCTATAATCCAGTATTTTTCTTTGTTTTAATTTTTAAAAAGCCCATTTCTTGAGTTTAAAACTTGAAATAATGGCCTATGTTTAACTACAGTGATCTATACATAACCTATACTCCCAGGGTGGACAGTCAGCAATTTCAAGTTGAATTTTATTATTACGAAACTGTGAATATTACAGTATTACAGATTCTGGGAAGGCAAATATGCACAGTAAAATGATAGTTGCATCATTTAATATGTAAAGGATAAATGAATCAAGTCAGTTAAAAGGCCCAAAGTATTTAATTTGTTTGTGTGTGTGTGTGTGTGTGTGTGTGTGTGTGTGTGTAAGACCTGTATGGGGGTATTGGGGGTATGTAATGCTACAGTATACACATATAGGTCACTGCATACCATTCTGGGGTGTAGGGTCTCTCCCTTCCCTTCTCTGTCTTCCAGAGATTGAATTCAGGCCACCGTATTTTCAGGGATAACTCCTTTATTAACTACTCTGTTTCTCCAGGCATTTACTGTTTTAATATTGTGCTAACTTCCCCAGGAAAGCACATTGCTTATGCCCAATTATTTCCACTGCAGCCAATCATTTATACTAAGACTACTTAAATCAGCCTCAGTCTAGTCAGTTATTACACAAACTTCTGCTATAATATAATTTTAGTGAAACTTCCAAATTTTGTGGAACTTCAGTATTTCTGGTTATTCAAAACCACTGTTGGAAAACCAAGGTGCCCATTTTCCACAGTGGTAGGCATGTCACTGTTGCTCCATTTATAAAACTTGTTATGTGATAAAATCGGCTGTGCACAGTAGGCTGGGAAAATCATGAGAGAGTGAGAAGGGGATAAAAAGCATCTTCAGCATAATTAGGAAACCATATGTTTTCTCTCTGCCCTATTTTTTTCTTGTACTTTAAAATATCCTCTTGTGTTCAATTATACTCACCTAAGCTCACAGCAGGTTGAATCTCAGGAACATTTATAAAAAGAGAAGGAGCTTCATCAGTCTCACAGAATTACAAGAATAAAAGTCAACCAAGAATATAGGTAAGTATAGGAAATAAAAAGTAATTTGTTTAATTAAGCACCTTATTTGTATTTTTATATTAACACTGAAAATGTTGTAATATAAAAATTCCTGTATCAACACATTAAAATGGAGATTTAAAGCAAGTCAATCTTTGCTGGGCAGTGGTGGTGCACACCTTTAATCCCAGCACTCGGAAGTCAGAGGCAGGTGGATCTCTGTGAGTTGGCGACCAGCCTGATCTCCAAGAGCTAGTTCCAGGACAGCCTCTAAAGCCACAGAGAAACCCTGTCTCTAAACCACTCCTACTGCAAAAAAAACTAATCAGTCCTTTAATTCAAATTGTTTAACCACAGACACAGTGTCAGAATTATGATACATAAATGTTGATGAAAACTATACCTTCAATTTAAAATTAGATCATATAATTTATTTAACACAGTGAAATAGCCAGAACCCTCCTATCAATAAAAATAATTGGAAATGGAGCAAATATTTGGGAAACAATCCCCAATCAAATGATAATAAATATTATTTTGAGAAAGCATTCCTTCTTATTTTATTACAATACATCTTGGTGATTTGTGAAAGATCTGTGTTTTCAGACAGAAGTTGTTAATTGAACTACAAGCATATATCTCCAAATGCCTACGTAAAGTAACATAGTCACTCTAATAGTTAATCCTGATACTTCAGGTGTACAAGGTATGAGTGATCTTTTGTTTAAGTAAAGTCTTCTTTTACAGCATCCTTTGTTTCATATAATATTGTATGAATTTCTCAGTTTTCTTCCTTTTCTTCTCCATAGGCAGTTATGAAGTTGCTCATGAAAATTACACTAGTAAGTGAGATAGGTTCCAATCTCTTTGTGCTCTGTGTTCATTGGATCTTATCTGCCTAAAAATCAGTAATACCATTGAAATTCTCCAAGTAACATCTATGGACTTACATAATATCTACTAGTCTCACATTGTCAGAAGCAGTCTTTCTTTCTTTCTTTCTTTCTTTCTTTCTTTCTTTCTTTCTTTCTTTCTTTCTTTTCTACCAGCTGGACAAATTTTGTTTCTGGGAAAGTATTGTCTCCTCACTATTTAACACTCCTAATGCCTACCCACCCTCAAGATGATGCCTTCCCCTCCTGGAATTTTCAACTACTGCAACATAAAAGCCAGTGACTTTTCAACTACAAACATTTTATCCATTTTCAGAGGAGGAATAGATGCCTGAGCCCTTTCGGAAAGTGTCTCTTACTTCTTCCTTTGGGTCCTTTTTTCATGCAGTCAACAAATGTTAAATGTCTGACTCTGGTGAACTGGGCTGATTTGCCGTTGTCATGAAATGAAGTATTCACAGGGAATAAAAGTTATGTTCTAACAATTTCCTTTGCTGACACCATCTTTATCATGATGAAAACTACTTAGTATTCTAGAGTTTAGGATTTCCATTTTATCTTGCTTACTAATCACTCTGATAACTTCAAGTCCTGCTAGAATCTTGGGATCTATGTATTTGAAGAGACCATATGACTTTCATATTTTATCTTCCCTCAAAACCGCAGAGCTTAGTACACTGCAAATATAGGGTAAGGTCACAAAGACTATATGATTAAGTACTTAATTATATTGCCAAAATATATTATGAAGATGGTAAACATACATCTTCTGTAAGTCTCCATGGCCCAAAGTGATCTAATAGATCCCTGAATACTCATGTATCAATTACTAACCCCAGATCAGGCTCAAGTAGCCAGAACCACGATTTAATTCCAGAGGGGGCAGTTGATGGAGTAAGAAGCAGATTGTTGGCAGCAAAAAGGTCTGACCAGAGGAGAAAAGGGTGCTGTGAAAGGATCATGGAGCTTGAAAAGGCACCCAAAACCAACACAGGAATGAATTGTCAAAAATTAAAATTAACTCCATAAATTATGTAATTAAAGGTAAAGGAGTAGAAAATTGGTATTTAAAGTATGAAATAGGCATTGTCATTTTGAATTTCATCTGCATAAGTCATGCAATCAACTTACAAATATACTCATTATATGTAGAGAGCATAAATAAATGATTAGATTTTTAAATATCTATGTACATGTAAAGGATGTTAATTAAAGAACTCAAAGCTTAATAAGAGCAAATTATTTGTATTAAAAAACAGAAGAAATTATAGCCATATTTAAAAGGGCAGCCCAATACAACCACAGGAGTGAAATTATACTTCTCACGAGATACCTTTTTAGGAAGTCATTTTTATTAGTCCCCTCTAGTTTAAAACTCATAAACGGAAGGAGACAATAGAGTCAATATGCCTAAGTATCTATGTTTTCCAAAATGAAATTGCAGAGAGAAATGAAACAACAACTACAACAATATTTTGGCTCTCAAAGCCTCTCCAGGGACAGGTTAGAGAAAGTGAAGATTACAGCAGATGCTTTCAGCTATCTAGTTAGCTAGGGCTATGATGCAAATAATTGTTACTGCCATTATCTTTGAAACCAGATGTTTGATGTCCCTACAAGAGACAAAGAAATAATAATGGTAATGGTATAGATAATTTTCAATCCTATCTCTGTATTACAACTTAATACAGATTTGTTTGTAAACTGCTGACAGGCATGCCAAAATGTTGAGATCTTAAGAACACCCTCCCAAACACACACATACACACACACATACACATCCATACATACACACACAATTTCACTGGAATGTCATTTACAATAAAGATTTGATTTATTATTAGCAATAACTTTTAATGTCACAATATGCTAATATATTTACAGAATTATGACTAGGGAAATGGGAGACTCTCCAGTAATCACTGACAGCTAATTAAAGCTTTAGAAACTGTTATTTAATCATATGATATACTTTCCATAAGTTTCTTTGTATGAAGAGCATAGGTCCAGGCACTATGTTTTGGACAATCTGACTCATACACACAGACAAAAAATTTAAAATATTATTTTGGGTAAAGTTTCTTCAAGCAGTGAAATTTCTTGGGATGACACCTAGTTTTCTACTTAAAATGTGGAATCTAAAATTTAAATAGACACATTTATCTGAGGAAGAACAAAAGATTCCATTGGGGAAAAAGTCTTTGGGAATGCTTGACAAGCTACTGTCTAATGACGTCATTTGGAAGACAGATTTGCACTATAAAGCTTACAAATATGATGGTTTATTTAACATGCTACAAATTAAAATCTAGTCTTTTACTTTATGTTCATTGTAAAGTGAATTTGTTTATGTTTAGATGTGCTGTGCAGAGGAAACAGGATGTGCAAAATCATTTTCAAATTAGTAACTATATGGTTACAATATTCAGAAATGCCCTAAGCAATATGTGAATATTGAAGCCTGACTTCTGTAAGCTATTGCTAATAAGCATGACCACATCACACCACAAAGACATTAATGATAACATAGCAAAATATTTATTTTTTCGAATAATTTTTAAAATGACCTCACGATGTCAAATAGTTCATGGATTGATATTGCAGCATGATGGGAAGAATTGTCTGCCTCTTTTCATGAAATGCCTCATTGGTAATAGATTCATGTTAGGAACTCTTATTCTTTTGCTATTCTAATCATTGGAGATGGGTTCTTCAAACTTAAAATGTCCTGAACATAGACATATCAGAATGTGAGGACAGCATGTCCTTGCAAAGAAGGAATTTATGGTTAAAAGTCTGGGTGTGGTGAGATTGCCCAGCAGATAAAGACATTTTCTGCCAAATCTGAATATGTGTTTTTGATGCCTAGGACCTGCATTGTGGAGGGAAAGGGATCCCACTTGAAGATATGACTAGTAGCCACATCTTGCAAATGAGAACTCCAATCTCTAAAAAGTTAATTGTTTGCAAACAAGCTGATATTCTTCTACTTCTATGCTATCAAACAATAGGTACATCAGGAAAATATGCTAAATAAAGTAAGTTTACTTATGCTTCTGACATTAGTTTTAGTACTAGTTATGAGGTAATGATATGACTTGGTCAAGTAATGCATTTCAATGAAATTGTGTTTCCCTATTTAAACAGGAGGCTGAATTTCAACTCAAACATCAAAGGGCAAAGAAGTAGTTGCCCACATTACTGAAGAAGAAGGTAAGAGTAGATACCTCCTGATATGTAATGAGGTTTATTGCATAGCCATGTACACATTTTGCCTGAAGCTGAGTGAGGCATTTTGATTACTTGTCTTAAATGTATTTAAGATTAAAAACCTTCTAACATCTGTTGTCATGCAGGGGAGTAATTTCTCAGGAGTCTCCAAGTACTGAAGTAGTTAATTTGATAAAAAAAAAAATCTGTCCTGAGAGTATCTTAGTATATTTTTATGTATATCCCACTTTAAATCCCAAACCACACACAAAATTGCAGTGCTTTCCTTCACAAAATGTAAACATGTTAGATTGTCAAACCTATGGTGATGCCATTGCTTCTTCAATTAGGAAGCATCTTGATTCTAATAAATGTTAGAAGAGAAAAGCCTTGCTAGTTGGATATTTTCCAAACTCATTTATACTCAATTAAGAACTTTATTTTTAATCGGCAGAACCATTCAAATCAGTAATTAGAAAGCAGTGCTGGAAAAGAAAAAAGTCTACTTGCATAGCTCTGTGAGAATAACAAGAAAGGAATGAGCCGTTTCTTTGCTCCAGCTGAGTTTTATCTCTTCCTGTCCACATTTTAACATACTGAACAGAAATGAGCCATCAGTATCTGGTAATGCACGGAGCATCACAACACTTATGATAAGAAAAACAATTATTCTGTCCCACTTAGAAACAATAGTGAAAATCTATTATATTAAGAAGTACTTACAAATTCCCCTTATACATATTCTTTTCAATCAATTTTTATCTATGTGGCAAAGAAATCAAGTCCCATGGTACAGTTGTCTCCTCAAAATAACTCCAAGCATACAAGGCAGCTGGGGGTATGTTCAAAATGGCTGGCACATAAGTATGATGCCGTGAGTTCAGCATATATATCACTAGGTAAAAATAAAAGCCAAACATTTTGGTGAGCTCCTATAATTGTGGTGTTGGGAGGAAAAGACAAAGGTGCCCCTAGAGGTCCATGGACAACCATTATAGCCAATCAGTGAGCTCCAGATTCACTGAGAGATTCTGTCTCTAAAATCAAAATAGAGAACAATTGAAGATAGCGGTTGTTGAATTGCATACACATAAACACTATCCTGCACACAACATACCCACATACAATCTGCAGACACATGCACACTCTCTCTTCCTCTGTCTCTCACACATAGAAATTATGAGAAAAAAGAAAATCACTCTGGATCTTTCAATGTAAAATCATCTTATAGGCATGTACCCCAAGCTGCTCAATCATATTTTTGGTAATTTAGTTTAAGTCACATACTACAAATGCTTTCTTCAAGTTGTTCATTAAAAAGAATTATTTTAATCTTAAAAATTATTCAAAATATTATTCACCCCAGATCTGTTTACACATCCTTATTGCCTTATCTCTCATCTTCATGTTTTTTTTTAAATTCAGTAATCCATTAACTTCAATTTGTGCAACCTATACATTTCTGTGTGTGGCGCCATCAATTATAATGTGGTCAACTTACAGCATTGCCCAATTAGTTCTATGAGGCCATGGTTAATCTGATACGTAAATCACATAGAGACACCACAAAGAATGAGAATTACAAACCAGTATCCTTTATAAAGATAAAATACTCAAGAAAAAATAATTACAAACTTAATCCTATATCATATTCAAAAGATCATCCACCATAATGACATAAGCTTCATCCTACATGTGTAAGGATGTTTCAACATGCATAAATCAATAAAATAATCAACTATAAAAACAAATAGATAAAACACCATCATCCCAGGAGATATAGAGCAGGCTTTTGACAAAATAAACACTCCGTCATGATGAAAATATTAGGAAGATTAAGAATAAAATGGACATGGCTCAAGATAATAAAGGAAGTTTAATGCCAGCTCATACCCAACATTAACTAAAATAAGAGAAACTCAATTCCAGTAAGTCAGGAACAATACAATATTTTCTACCCTCTCAACAATTATTCTACACTTAATTTTAATGAAAAGGCTGAGAAGGGATCAACAATTATTCAATATTAGCACTTGAAATCCTAGCTAGAGCAATCAGACAACTGAGAAGGAAAATGGGGATACAAATTAAAAAGGAAGAAGCCAAAGTATATTTATGTGTAGATAATATGAAATATATATATATATATATATATATATCCTAAAAATTTGATCAAGAATGTCCTACAGCTGATAAACACTTATAACAATGTAGCTAGATACAAAATTAACTCACAAAAATTAGTAGCCCTCTTAGATACAAAGGACAGATGGAGAAAACAATCAGGGAAACAACATCTTTCACAATATTTCTGAATAATATAAAATATCCTAGGTATCTCTAAAGAAGCTATTCAAAGTGTAGTATGATAAAAAAAATACTTCAAGACATTGAAGATATCAGAACATTGAAAGATTTCCCAATGCTCATAGACTGATAAGATTAATATAGTAAAAATGACCATCATACCAAAAACAATCAACAATTTCAAAGCAATCCACATCAGAATTCCAACAAAGTCATCACAGTTATTAAAAGGTCAGTTTTATTCTTCATATGAAAATAAAAACTACTAATGAGAACTAAAACAATCCAGAATAATAAAAGGACTGCTGTAGGTATAATAATCCATAACTTCAGATTGTACCACATGTGGTACTGAGAAAAAAACAGACATAATGATCAATGGAATAAAATTTAAGACCCAGCCATAAATGCACACACATATGGATGCCTGATTTTTGATAAATAAGCCAGAAATACAACCTGGTAAATAGACAACCTTTTCAACAAATGATCCTGATAAAATCTGATGGCTTTGTAGAGAAGAATCCAAATATATTCATACTTATCACCCTGCACACAACTCAACTCCAAATGGATCAGACATAAACATCAACAAAGAAAGACTGAAACTGATGGAAGAAAAAGTGGAGGAATAGCTTTGATTCACTAGCACAGGAAAAGAACTTTTGAACAGATCACCATTAGCACAGATGATAAGAGCAACAATTAGTAAACAGGACATCATAAATACAAAAAGCTTCTGCATGGTAAAGGACATTGTAATTTGAACAAACAGGCAGTCTATAGAATGGGAAAAGATTTTCACCAACTACATATCGAATAGAGTGCTAGTGTCCAAAATATGTAAAGAACTAAAAAGTAGATATCAAGAAAACAATCTAGTTTAAAATGTGGTATGGACCTAAACCAAGAAATTTCAACAAAGGAAACTCAAATGATAGAGAAACACTTAAAGAAATGTTATGTTCTTCCCCTGGCTCAACCTTTCTGCTCCCTCAAGTCCTTGTCACCCCTCTTCTCCCTTTCTTAATCTCCTAGCTTCCTCCCCGCTCCTCCCATGCTCCCAATCTGCTCAGGAGATCTTTTCCCTTTACCCTTCTCCAGGGGACCATGTATGTCTCTCTTAGGGTCCTCCTTGTTTACTAGCTTCTCTGGCAGATTGATAGCTGAGATACCAACAAGGAACTGATCCAGACACCATGAACGTGTGTTTCAGTGAGGAGACCTCAGAAATCTACTGGACCTTCTGTAGTAGTTCAATACTTATCCCTAGCATAGGTGTGGACTTTGGGAGCCTATTCCACATAGAGGGATACTCCCTGATCCAAGACACACAGAGGTGGGCCTAGACCCTATCTCAAAGGGTATGATATTGATATATTCTGATGACCCCCTATGGAAGGCCTCACCCTCCCTGGGGAGCAGAAAGGATATGTGATAGGTAGGGTTTTAGTTGGGGGCGTGGCAGAGGAGGAGAGGGAACTGGGATTAACATGTGAAACAATCTTGTTTCTAATTCAAATTAAAAAAAAAAAAACACATGGCGGGGTGGGGGGGTGGAGGGTGGGGATGTTCAACTTTCTTAGCCACTGGAGAAATGCAAATCAAAACTATTTTGAGATTCCATCTTGTACCTGTCAGAATCATTATGATCAATAAAACAAATGACAGCTCATGCTGGTTAAAATGTGGCTTAAGGGGAGCACTGACTCATTTCTGGTGGAACTGCAAACTTATACAACCACTGGTGAAATCAACACAGTGGTTGCCCAGAAAGATGGGAATCCATGTAACTCAAGATCCAGCTATACCCCTCCTAGGTGTATATCCAAAGACACTGCATCCCACCACAGAGAAACTTGCCCAACCACATTCAATGCTGTTCTATTAATGATAGCAAGAATTTGAAAACAACTTAGAGTCAACATGATTAAAGCTCAGATAAACTCACAGAGACTAAGGCACATGCAAAGAGCCAACATTGGTCTGCAACAAGTCCTCTGTTATACATAATGACTGTTACGATAAATCTTTCTGCCAAAAGCCGTTGAGCCCCACTGCCACATGTGAGCTTTACGCCAGCCACCCGCCTGAGTTAGGGCACAAATGTTAGGCCCAAATGAATACAGAAACCTGCATTGGATTCAAAGCTGCTTGGCCAATGACTAGGACTTCTCATCTGTTAGCTCAGTCTTAATTATCATAAATCTATATAAGACTTATCTTATTGGAAGCCTTATTGGCGTCCCTCCTTGCCAGTGGCTGACATCCTGCCGCTGGAGGAGGCGAACGGAAAAAAGGCCATACTTCCTGTTTCCTCGCTTAGCTATAAGTCTCCTTGCCATGTCACTTCCTCCCTGCCTGGATCATCACTTCTTTACTATATTTCCCAGAATCCTCTTTGACTTCTAGTCCCATCTACTTGCTGTCTCATTGGCCAAACAGTATTTTATTTAACAATCAATAAGATAAACATACATAGTACATTCCCCATCAAATGGCTTTCAGTTTATTATCTTTATGGGATTTCTGAGTGTGCGAACAAGTGAGTCTCTGTTTCTTGTGCCTTCTTTTGTGTGCTTTTTCTTAGTTCCTCCCCCCAATTTATTTGTGTTAGTTTTTGCTTAGACTAATCTTTCTTTTCTTTTTTTGTTTTTTGTTTGTTTGTTTGTTTTGGGTTTTTTGTTTGTTTGTTTTTCAAGACCGGCTTTCTCTGTGTAGCTTTGGAGCCTATGGCACTCACTCTGAGGACCAGGCTGGCCTCGAACTCTTAGAGATCCGCCTGCCTCTGCCTCCCAAGTGCTGGGATTAAAGGCATGCACCACCAACACCTGGCTAGACTAATCTTATTGTTTTTAATTTATTTGAAATAAATAAACACGTAATTTAAAAGCTCTTTTTTCCAATAAAATAATTCAAGTTTGCATTCTATGGTATCAACTGTGGTATATGATGTGACTTGCTTGGTTGTTAAATGATTGGAGCCAAATAAAGAACATTCTCCTTCTGCTGAGCATATATATCCTTGTTTGGCAAATTTCTTCTAAAAAATGGCATATAATGAATATGTTGTCTTCAAATTCTTATCACAAGAGAACAGTCTGAAGTTAAATAGACCACAAATAAAACTATGTTCAGTGGGATAAAGAGTAATGCTTAATCTGTATTTAATCATGAGTTGTGAAGAGAATCTATTTTTAAAAGGAAGTTTCAGGCTGACATGTTTATTGGAATAATTGATAAGAATCTTCCAGTTGGAAACAACCCGTAATTACAAAGTGCACATCACCATGTCAAGCAAAATCCCAAATAAATAAATATCTGGTGTGCTCTCAACTGCTACAAAATTTACATGATTCTATTATTGACAAAAATGCCAAAGCTAACAACTGACTTATATTTAGAAATAAAAATGAAATTGATATGCTTTTGGTTTCATTTGAAGATAAACTATGTAGGTTTTTCTACAGTTGTTTAGACACCCATTATCCTTAAATATTATTCTCATTTCAGTGTAAAGTATTCAAGAAATGACCTTCTAAAAAATAGGACCATAGCCATAGGGAATGTGACCAGCAATTCAGACTGTTCTTATTTGCATATTCAAAGCCTGTCTAAGTAGACTTTTACCCAACTGAATACAAATTTAGAAATTCTATAAATGTCTTATTATCATTTCACTCCCTAAAATCCTTTGGAATGAAAACATTTTGGAGTGTGTGATTTAAATGTAAAGAGCAATCAAACATGTCTCTTACATGTAGCAGTCTGTCAGGCAGAGGGCACCATGCTCCGATACACTTCTGCTTTATATTGATGTTTTTTAATGTAGCACTGGAATAAAGAATCTGAGTTAGCCAAACAGATTACTTTATTTCTCTGTGTTTTCCAATAGAGATTTTGATTAAAATCTCTTGATTTCTTCGAGTATAAGCATAAGTTAAAACATAAAAAAATTGTATCAATGAAACCAATTAGTGTCCAGTCAACTAAGTTTCATCTTTGTTTTCATCATGTATACATAGGCCCCATCCTTTTGTTCCCTGGTTGTGTTAACACAGTAAAGGTTTTCTATTGCTTTGATTGGGGTGATATGACATTCATTCAGATAAGCCAAAGGCACTATAGCTTTATCTCTGTGCTCTAAAAACACTGCCTTCATTTCTAACACAGATATTTTTTTTCCCATCTGAAAGATGAACAAGTAGGACACAGCTGAATAAATTGGCTTCTTTTATTGAATAAGGTTTCTGGAGAGAACTGCAATTCCTAGAGGCTGATTAACTTCCTAGAGCTTTAGTGATCATGGAAATGATGCAATATTGCAGCTCCAGTGTCTAATTACTATTTATTTATGCTACCTACAGTCCCCTGAATATCTACTTATTACTCTCCTCTATATGCTACGTAACATCTTTATGACTACTGAGTAACTGCTTTTGAATTTATAAACCAAAAGACTAAGAATAATGTAGCATAGCATTCAAATCTTACAGCTAATATCACCCCACTATTCTTGACAAAAAATCCCTTGACATATGAATTTCTTTATTATATCAATATAAAGCTTCATGGGACTGTTATCATATAGGAATATGGTATTTAGTGAACATGAATCTGTGTTCCTATGTCCCTGTCACTCAGTATCTGACTCTAAAATGAATGCTCCCTTAATTCCTTTGAGGTGAGAGTTGAAGTTTTGAGTTGATATGTGCAATATTTCCAAGTTATAGAATCTATACCCTGTTTTATAATAAAAATAAAACTACACCCAAATGATCCTACTGTATCTATTTTTTAAAGTATCATAGATCATTTGATAAGTTTTTTAAAAATTCCACAAACCCTTACATTCTGACAATTCTAAGTTTGTTTTAAGAAATAACATTTGAAAACATTCAGTAGCAGGCCATGTTCATAGCTACTGCAGGATAGGCTGAAGATTCAAAACACATGACATGACTCCAATGTCCATGCTTTCATCATTGCACAGAGATGGCCTGATGCAGCTTCTCAGGAAATTTTTAGCTGAATCTTCCACAAAATGTCCTTGCATTATTTGCCTTAATATTGTATATCAAGGCTAAAAGTATCTGAGAAAAATTTTAGTCTTTTAAGTGATAAGAAAAATTAACATACCATACAGTAACAAATTTATGCTATGAATGAAACATATAAGGTTTGTCAATAATTATGATACATGGAGTAATATTCCTCAAACTGTTTTGCATGTTTTTTTTTTAACCACTGTCACATTAAATATTACCCAAAGCAAGTATTCACCCAAAGCCCCCTGGATGAATGTGGTGCCATTGTCACCATCCTCTGTTTGGTACCAGTGCGTGATTTTTGTTTTGACTTGTTTTCAGATATGGTAGTTGTTTTACTTTCGAAAGGGCTTTGCCCTTCGGCACTTTCTTCCATGCAATATGTGCCAAACAAAATCTATTGTCATGGCACAGATGTCATTTTATTCCATTCCTTTATCTTTTATTCTTGTGTCTGTTTCTTTGTCAGCTTTTTATTACATGAACTTGTCGGTGAAACTTTATTACTATTGGAGCAGATATTCCTAAATTGTTTTTGCATATGTTTATACATTTCCTGGTGTATCATAACTATTTGTGTTTAAATTCTTTATTCTGAGCCAACATTTACTGTGCTTCTACAATATGTTAAACATTTGTTAGGTTCTCAAACTATGACCGCTAGAAAGAGTTCACAACCAGCTTCAGTACAGCTTGCTTACTTTTGATGAGAAGGTTTGCTTCATTTGTTGGCCTTGATTGAACATCTTCCACAGATAGATGATGTGCTTGCCTTTTTTGACTTTAGTCAAAATGCCACCAACTTTTCCTTAATTTGTGCTATGTTGGTTGTACTGTTACCATCTTTGTTTTTTTTTTTTATTTTGGTATATATATTTCTCTAATTCCTAACTTACTTAGGACTTTTATTATGAAGAGATACAGGCATTGAATGATTTATGATCTCTGCTCTTCAGTCTATTTATGTGCTGTAGTATTTTGAATGTACTCATTTTCACATATTGTACCATTCCTGAATCATTTCGGTGAAGACAACCAGGCTGTGGTGGATTTGGGTCACACAACACACACACACACACACACACACACACACACACATATTGTTGAATCATGGTTTGCAAGTATTTCTTGATAATTTCTATGTCCATATTCCTAACAAATACTGATTTTTAATTTCCCCTTTTAGTTCTATCCTTGCCTGCCTTTTGTAATCAAGTTAAGTATAACTTTGTCATCTGAGGTTGGTAGTGTCTCTACTAAAGTGTATTTGGTGCCCTATCAATCTGTATGCAGTCTTGACAATAACATGTGTGTATGGCACAGCCTATTTATTAATTATCATTGTGCCAGTATTGAGACTGTTTCATGCATTGGAACTGTTTTGAAGTATTGTGTGGTGAATGTAAAAGCATGGGTATATGTGATTTAATAAGGTTTATACCAAAGGGCTTAAAATTTCTATTTAAAAATAATATTTACTTTATTTTTTTAAATTATTTTGTTTATTTTAGAGGTATCATGTTTACATATCTATGCCCCCATTCCCTCGCTCTTCCATCCTCCCATGTTCCCCACCAAGCCCCCAACCCACTACCCCATCCCCCAGGGATAGTGAGGCCTTCCATGGGGAACCCTCAAAGTCCATCATATCATTTGGGGGAGGGTCTAGGCCCTCCTTGCTGTATCTGAGCTGCAATAGTATCTCTCCAGAGGAAATGAACTCCCAGAGTCCATTTGTGCACTAGTGATAAAGACTGTCTTGCCCTCCTAGCTGGCACCCAAATCAAAGGACTTGGTTCAGTCCAATGCTGTTTCCCCAGCTTTATGACTGGGGTCCATGTGATCTCACTAGTTTAGGTCAACTGTTTCTGTGGGTTTCTCCAGCACAGTCTTGGCTCCTTTGCTCATCCCTCCTCCCTCTTCCACAACTGAATTCCAGGAGTATGGTTCAGTGTTTAGTTGTGGGTGCCTGTTATTTGATAGATATAAATATGTGTTACAAATTTGAGCTGATATCTAGTGTGTTTTGTATATATGAACACCTTTGTGTGAGAATGTGCACACCTGTGCCCAAGCCTGAGGAGGCCAGAAGAAGATGTCAGGTGTCCTGCTTTATTACTCTCCACCCTATTCCCTTGAGACTGGCTCTCTCAGTGAACTGAAAGTAACTTAGCAGCCAGAAAATCTCAGGAGTCCTTCTCTCTCTCCCCTCTCTGCCTTGCCAAGTTCTGGGATTACAGATACACAGGCTTTTTTGCTATTAGCTGTGGCTTTGTACATAGGACCCCGTATTTTCAGTAGGTGCTCCTATTTCCTGAGCTATTTCCAACACATGAGCTTTATATTTATGGTTAGGTATTCTTGAGTTACAGGAGAGTAGCTAAATTCTGATTCTCCTTTTCTGAAATCATTACTACCAAAAGGAAACATAAGAATAATTCATAACCAAAGTAATGAATAATGTTTGTCTGCATTCCAACTTTATCCTGTGTATGTTATCTGTAAATATTCTCATATTATTTAAGCTTAAACTGTCTTATTGACTTTTATTACTGTGTGACTGTCTTTTATAGTCTTCTTTATTATACTTAGAGTAGGGAGCGTCAATTCTATAATCTCTCTTGCTATTGGGAAGTCTGTTTTCCCCTTTCTAAGAGCTCTTTAAAAACTTTTTCTTGTTTCTTCCATTTTATCAGTTGCTTGTCACGTTTAATCCTAAACTTTTTTCATACTTAACAAGAATTTCTGCATGTTCCTTTGTTATTTACTCCAGCAAGCATTTTTCAATTTTCTTCTCCTTTAACTTTCTGGCAGCTTTTGATACAATTCACCTCTACTCTTTTCAGATGTCATGGCAGTACTCTATCTTCATTTGGTATATTTACTTATTTGTTTATCTATCCTCTTGGTCATTGAGTTTTATTTTGTATATTGTATTTTATCATATTTAGACAAGCTCTCCCTTTGTACCCAAAGATAGTCTTTAACTCCTACTCATCTTTTCCCTCAGCTTCTCAATTGCTGGCTTTATAGGTAAAACAACTGTACCTGGCCTAATCTTTTCAGCTTGGGTCATACTACACAGTTTCTATTGATAGCTGAACTTCTTCATGGCCCTTAGCAAACCTATTCCTGGGATGAAGAGAAAACCAAGACCCAGCATGAACAAGTTGCCTGCTGTGATATACTTCCTTTCCTGGAGTCTTGTGTTTGTTTATCTGTAGGAGAGGGTATGTCCTGCTGTCTTGCAGCACCAGGAAGCCATGCCATTCCCTCAGATTCCTGTTTCCACAAAAATCAAGTTGGCTGCATCCCTGATTATTTATAAAACATTTCAAAAGTAAGTACAAAGAAAGAAGTTTATAAGTGTTAATATTTACTACAAAGTTGTGGCATCCATTTGAAGGCAAAGCTGGAAATTACCTATTTCACCAAAACTCTCACAATTTAACATGCAATGACTTGGAAATTTTCCTTCTAGACTGCTATAGGGCTGATATAAGGAATGGGTGGAAGAAATATGGATGAGTTGGCAATGAGGTTAACTTCTCACTGGAGCTATTCAATGAGTCTAATGAGCTAGGTCTCTTCAAAGGGCTGAACTGACATTTGAGAGACTGGTGCTCCAATTGACAGGAGCATTGAGGAAGTCAGTTTCAAATCATGCTCAAGGGGGTCTCAACTGTTGTTTTCCATAATGTCAGATGTTGTTATGATATGCCAAAAAGGTTACTTTGCTTAATGTTACATCAATGATATATTTGTGAAATGAAAATAGGAAAGTAGAAACAGACACAGTGATGAATTATCAGAGAACTTATTATAATTTGATGACATCAGTAAAATACTCTATGATTTCCCCTAAATCCATGAATATTTAAAATTTTGATAAAGTGAGTAGAAAATTTAACCAACTATTAAAACCCCTGGTACTAAATTATGTTAAATTGTTTTTATTGGGCATTTGTTATATTTATTTCAATAAAACTAGAAATTGCTTTATAATTTTCTATACTTCCTTCTGTCATCACTGAACACCTTGTACAGAAAGGTGTGTGTGTGTGTGTGTGTGTGTGTGTGTGTGTGTGTGTCTATCAAATATATACTAGCATGCACAATTTTAAGAAATGAGTATGTATACAACCCATTCACAACAATGTAAAATTTATCTTTCCAATTCAAATACCCATATTCCTATCCAACTTCCTAATGGGATTTCTCCAGAGCTGTTTTGCACTACCAGAAGTGTCCATGAATAATACTGCTCATATAATAAGTTAAACTCTTCTTGTGTTCCACTGAATAGGAAATGGTAAAAATCCATGAACTATGATTTCTCTCATGTTTTACACTTGAAAATTAATTGGTGTATTCTGTTTGACTATCAGAGCAAATATTATGCACCTTGCAGCTTAAGTAATAGACATGCATTTGTTCACACTATTTAGGATTAGGAGGTTCCCCAAATCAAGTTACTGTCTGACTGAGTTCTGATGGCAACTCTCCTTCTAGCTGCAGATAGCAGTTTATTATTGTGTCCTCATGCCATGCATGGGCTGGGGTTGGGGTCAAGAGGCAGAGGTGAGTGAACCAAGTCTCTTTCCAGTCTTATAAGGCAATCATCCTTGAAAGGTTATGGCTCTGCCTGATCACCAATTAAGCCTCCATAATCTCTTCATATGCCCTGTCTTCAAAGAGTCAGTTATGAGTTAGGACTTCAACATAAGAATTTATTAGAGAACAAAATATTCAGTCAACTGTCATGTACATTTCTCTATACTATCTGTAAATTATCCCATACTCTGATGATTTCTTCATTTTATGTCCTCTTATTTAGAATTTGTGTTACATCAGTTCTTATTAAATGCCTTCTTCTGATGTTAAGACATCAAATACCAAGTAATTGATATCTCTACTGTCACCTATGTGATGTTTGTTAATCACAAATTTGGTATGTGCCATCCTTTGTTTGGAATCAATGAAGGATTAATAATTTGCAGGATCCGGACTAACAGTTTTGATATTAGCTCTACCACTTATTGCGGCTGAGGCCTTGACAAGTGAATTACTTCACATCTCCAAGACTTGGTTCATTTCTCCATAAAATAAAAATCATGAATGTGCCTGTTTCATAAGGTTAATATAAGGATTAAATGAGATAATAAATGGAAGGCACTTAAAATACTGTCGATCATATAAGCTTTCAAGATAGTTGGCTGTCATTATTATTGAACAACATATTATGTGAGTCTCCTAAGGGTTACAGATGAACTATAATCTCCTTCCTAACATATATTATGGCCTTTGAAGCAAGCTCTCTAAACACACTTTCAAATTTATTTTTCTTTCTGGACTTTTGTACTTTTTCCTTCAGTGAATTATACTGACCACTTTATATCCTTCATGGATTTATCTGACCTCTACTTCTAAAGGTACACTGTCACTTACATAAAGAACACCCCAAACTCATTTCCAGAAGGTGCAATTTATTAAAGTGTCATTGAAGACTTTAATTCAGTGGTCTTCTTGTCCAGCAAACTGTGTCTTCCTTCCAGGATTATGATGGCAGTGGTTTTCTGTTTGCTAATTATACTGCATGGTACATTTCCTTTGGCTTACTACTTCATCTCTAAATTGTGTTGCATATGAAGATTATAAATCCTCCATTATTCCTTCCATTTAATTTTTTCACTAAATTTTTAAGTACTGTCTGCCATTAAAATAGTCAAATGAAATGAAATGAATAACCATACTCCTAAATTAATCCTCCCAATCCTTAATGCCTATGTTTTCATCTTTATAAGAATATAATAGTAGGATCTGCTACCCTTAACTGGCTTTTGGGTCACTGTTGTGTTTTGTTATTTACAGGTAGATATTAAATGAAGTTCCAGGTGAAGCTGAAAGTCCCCAAGGAGAGCTGTTATAATCTGAGTCAGCTAAAAATAACTGTGCATTTGTTGTGTGTTCAATATAAGATCAAAGTGGAGAGTGGAGAGAAGTGACCTCCAATCGAACAGATCTTACAATGCTGTTTGTCAACAGTAAATTACATCTGATTTTAAACAAGAGAAGGAAAAACTGCTGGCAACCTGTGAATGTGCTTCATAGAAGGATCAATACAAAGGAGAATAGCCTTTTTAGCTCTTACCAACTTCCTGGGCTTGCTGGAGCAAATTGGCAGTAGTTTTTGGTCATTCTCAATTAACAGTACTCTTCCCCTAGGCCACAGAGTCTATAGTCCTGGGGGTGAGGGTGGGATAGAGTCTCAAATAACATATCAGGTGTTTTCCAGGCTGTGACTTGCTTTGATTAAAAAAGAAAAGGACTTGGTTTTCACCTTCTTTAACCGGAATTAGGAACTAAAAAAATGTGTTCTGCAAAGAGGACAAAGAGAGTCAACTATAAAAAGCAGAACAATTTCAGGTGAGGAGACACGGAACATAACTTTTAACCAACATTTGTAAAGCACTTTATACAGATTGCATGTGTGTGTGTGTGTGTGTGTGTGTGTGTGTGAACATGACAGTCTCAACAAACCTAAATCTTTCTATAGCTAAGCACTTATTTTTTTTCCTCCAACTTTTCTCAACAAGATATTTTATTTGTATTAAATAAAGGTACTACCTTCAATAGAACGTATCACTTGATTTCAAAGTTAGTCTCAAAATTAATGATGGGTATGTGAGATGACACAGTGGCTATGGTTGCTTGCCACCAAGCCTGACCATTTTAGTATATTCCCTGGAACCCACATGGGGTAAGGAAAGAACCACCTCCTTTCATGTTGTTCATTGACATCACTGCACACTCATGGCCACAAACAGATAAATATGTGTAAAATATTAAAATATTTTAGTGCAATTCTAAAGTAATGGATGTTTTAAATGATCTTGTTGTTCTAGCTGTCAAGCTAATTCGATACTTGTTTGTGTCAGCTGTTTCTCTTTAGGAGTGATTCAGTCTCGTGGGTGGCCTTGGACTCACAGGGATAAATCTATCTCTTAATACTGAGTTCTAGGATCAAAGGTGTGTACTACCATCTCTTAGCTTCTAGCTGCTGGGATTAACAGTGTGATTCACCACTTCCTGATCTCTATAGCTTGAGACTGGCTTTGCTTTCTGAATCTTCATTCAAGCTTTAATAAATCATAAATATCATCACACAATTGTGAGGCAAGTAGGAGCAAGGGTATGTGGCTTGAGGACAAGAAAACAGCAAGGAGTGAGCCAAGTATGCATGGAAAAACAAAAAGAAGAAAGGAAAATCAAAGAAACATATGTGTTAAATGCAACAGCATAGCATAGTGAACAACTAGTTTTGATGTAAATTATGATTGCCTTATACAGATTATGACAATAACGATATGTTGGGGGTAAATAACTAAAAAAGAAAAGAAAATAGTAACTACTCAGTAAATGTTAGCAACTACTTATAACACCTTGATGTTTATACTCTAGATCTCTAAGACAGCAACACACATAGCCTGTCTTCTCATGGTCTGTCTTTGCAGGGCAGTGTTTCATGACAAGATGTGGTACACAGCAATTGGTGGAAATACCTGTTGCAGCTCATTTGGGGAACTGCTTAAGTCAACATTTATGCAACTCATTTGTTTCTTAAACTTTAGGTAATGGTGCCTTCCTTAGTCATCATATTATTTCAAACAAGAATGAATGAACCTAATCAATATAATAAGGTGTACATTTTCAAATATTCAAGAAAGGAAGAAAACAAAAACAAAACCAAAAAAAAAAAAACAAGCAGGGTAGCAGGGGTGCTGGCCTTTAATCCCAGCAATCAGGAGACAGAGGCAGGAAAATCTCTGTGAGTTCAAGGCCAGCCTGATCTACAGAGCAAGTTCCAGGACAGCTTCAAAAAAATAACGGAGGAGGAGGAGGAGGAGGAGGAGGAGGAGGAGGAGGAGAGGAAGAGGAGGAGGAGGACGAGAAGAAGAAGAAGCAGAAGCAGAAGAAGAAGAAGAAGAAGAAGAAGAAGAAGAAGAAGAAGAAGAAGAAGAAGAAGAAGAAGAAGAAGGTAGAGGGGGAGGAGGAGAAGAAGAAATAATTTCAGAATTTAAGTTTTTATTGTTAAAAACACTGACCTCAAATCTAAAACACAAGTAAATACTTAAAATAAAAGATTGTGTCTTTCTCTAGAAGGATAATTGATGACTCTTCTATAGCATGGATTTGCCCCCTCATAATAATTGTTTTATAAAGCAGACATTAATCCTACTATTAATAATTTATTACTTAGCTAAAATGAATCAATTATAAAATAAAAACATATTATATGGATTTCTCTAGTACTTACAAAATGAATATGAATATATATTTCCAATAATAAGGGTAAATGCAACTTAATAAAAGTAATTATGGAAATGAGGTTTTTGAACAACAGGAGTTGAAACCTGAAGGAAAAGAAGTAGCAGCGAATGTTAATGGAGGCCTGAGTACAAGAACACAGGCAGAGAGGGAATTGCTTGTGATTGTTGAAACTAAAAACAGTCCAACAAAATTGAGGTATTGGGATTAGTACAGACAAAGCTTTCAGGAACTACTGTGATGAGTGAAGAGTTTGAAAAAGGTGAGGGTAGGTTATATGTGTAATGGAATATTAATTTAGGGTGAGTTACATTTGTTTATGGTGTGGAACATATGTTTTAATGATGCAAAGCTGTGTTGCATTCTTTTATGTTGTATTGTTATAACCCCATGAAGCTGTGTTGCTCTGCCTGTCTAAAACACCTGATTGTTCTAATAAAGAACTAAACTGTCAATAGCGAGGCAGGAGAGAGAAATAGGTGAGGCTGGCAGGCAGAGAGAATAAATTGAGGGACAAGAACTTTAGGGGGAGGAAGGAGCAAGAGAGATCAAGGGGCCAGACACCCTGTCAAACAGTCAGATACAGAATAAGAAGCAAACAAAGATATGCAGTGATGGAGAAAGGTAAAAGCCCAGAGGCAAAAGGTAAATGGAACAATTTCAGTTAAGCAAAGCTGGCCAGTAACAAGTTAAGACCAATAAGCAATTATAAGAAAGAATAAGTCTCTGTGTATGATTAATTTGGGAGCTGGGTGATGATGAGCTCCTTAAAAGAGCAAAAAGTCATAGTGTAAAAAGAGCAATAAACAACCAACAACATATGTATTGTGTAGTCCACTCCTAACTGCAGAACTACAATTCTTGAGACAGAGGAAATGGAAGTTTCAGTCCAGTCTTCAGTGAGACCTTAATTAAAAAAGAATGAAAGTGTGGTACTCATGTTGGATTTAGGATCCAAAAACAATACACATGTAAGCTGTATGAAATGTGAGAAAGAGTTGGAAAATAATATAGGGTATGTCTCTGCATTTCAAACATGGTACATTAATCAGTGTGGTGAATTTCAGTAGAAACTTCTTAACCAAGTATAACCCTATAGTATATGACTTGAGATGCAAGATTGAAGTGCAGGATTGTTAGTGTCAGGTTAGTCTGGTCTAGAAAGGAGAGCCTGTAGAGATGTGGGAGCCATAAATCAAAATCTCAAAGGTACTCAAATTTAGAAAAATAGTCCTTTCACAACAAGAAAATCTCACATTGGTTCAGACATTTGTTATAATTTTTAAATAACTTTTTTGGCTTTTTTTTTCTGAGAAAGGGTTTCTCTGTGGCTATGGAGGCTGTCCTGGAACTAGCTCTTGGAGACCAGGCTGGTCTGGAACTCACAGAGATCCACCTGCCTGTGCCTCCCAAGTGCTGGGATAAAGGCATGTACCACCACAGCCAGGCTTTAAATAAATGTTTATTTAAATTAAAAACAATTTTATTTTATATACCAATACCAGTTCCCTCTCCCTCTAGTCCTCCCATGCCTACCACCAGCCCCCCCCATCCCAACCCCCATCCACTCGATAGGCAGAGTGAGGCCTCCCATGAGAGATCATCAAAGTCTGATACATCATTTGGGGTACACCTAGGCCCTCCCCCGATACACCTGATATTACAATTAAGATCCCAGGAGCTACAGGACTTGAAAGAGGAATTTCCAAGATGTATTTTTGTAAGTGATTTAATGTCTTGTAATGATTTAAATAATTCTGAATTGATTGCATTTAATAGAGTTTTGAATGACTAGCAAGGTAGACATTTCCTTGTCTACCACCTTATCTGGAGTTTCCCCAACTGAAATAAAATTATACCTAAGTTTTGAATGTGCAGTTAGAGTTAAAATTTCGATTTTGCTTCATTGTAGGTTTTTACTTTATTTTCAGTTTAGAGACTGTCTGTTACAAGCTGTGTTGCACATTCTAGCATATTTAGCTTTCTACATTTTTATGCATTCTTGATACTGCACTAAGGCCAGAGATGTCACACATAGCAATCAAACAAACACAAGAGACTATAGTTAATGCAACAGCAGGATTTAGCTTTGATAGCATTGTGATCTAGGCAATTATTAGAAATAAATATTGCAATGTCTGTTTAGTCACCAATAAATAATAGTCTGTTTTTGTGTGCTGGCAATGACCTATGTAACAGAGAGAGCAAGTGAAAGACTCAACTTCAAATGTGAAAGGCAACTTGTACTGGAATTCAATTTTATAGATGGGGGAAATAGGTCAAAGGCTCATGTTTTTCTAATTTGCCTCGTCCATCTTTTACCTAAATGTGTACTCATTAACTATATTCAACCCGTTGAGCAGTGCACACTGTGATTAACACAAATGCAGCAGTTATCTACTTGCAAATTCGGTCCTCTGGAAAACGATGAAAGATGGAAGGGCTATTAGAAAATGCTAACAGCTGACCTATTACAAGTCTGGATGAAAAAAAAAAGGCATTTCTAAGAGTGCTACAACAAAACAAACTCATAAAAGCAGAAACTGGGAGCTCAAGGCAGTCACCTTTACAGCAGCTGCCTGGTGCAGATGAATCAAAGCCCGCCAGCCACAAACAGATCTGGTCAATGTCAATTTTCCCCAGGCATCTGGTATTGTCACTAGTGATTTGACTGAGGATTACCCATCAGTTAGTGCGCATTTGTTTTTTAATTGGCCCTCAGTGCACCTGCTTTGTTTTCCTTGTTCTTAGTCCCAGAAGCTTTTGCAGAGAGGAGGTGGCTTCCTATCTGGAGAATACACACTTGCAAAACATTATGAAGGACTTTGGTAAGAACAATTAGGTTTTTAATGCAAGAGGAAAGGGCCTCTTTTTTCTAATATAAGGAAAAAAAAACTGAACGCTCTATTTGTGAAATAGGAAGAAACAGCCAAAGCATGTGAAGTATTATAAGCTTAGGGTTGATAGTGATCATTTCCACAGTTTTTTTCTCTTTATTTCATATAATAGTCAAGGATGAAGGTCTAGAAATAAGTTATGAACAGGTGGGCAGGGTATCTGGAGTGCAACACCACTCATCAGGTTGACAAAGCAGCTAGAGAGCCCATAGGATGATGAGCAGGTGGGTGAGGAGAAAGCAGGCATGGTCATGTACTTTACAAGATAGTTGGCGTTAATTACAGCTGTCAGAATTCTGGTGGCAGTTCCCATTTAAGGCAATGGAAGACCAGGCTTGGCATTGTGCAACACTTTCTTGATGTGTCTGCTTGCAATCACTTTATGATGTCATACTGTGAGATATAATTATATTATAACAAATAATATTAATTAGTCACCTTCTTATTTTCCCAGGACAATAACAGAAAACTGGTGTACAATAAGTAGAACTTAGATGACTTGGAAAATATCATAACAGTTTTCCATTTTTTTGGCTTTATAAATAAACCAAGCATATTACTATACTCTCATTATTGGTGCTATAACACAAAGTTATTGAAACTTTGAACCAATTATAACACTGAACAAATATGACACTGAAAGCAGCACTATCTTACAGGTTAGACTTTGTAGAAATTTGTCACTTTTATGTACTTTTTGTGTTCTAACTCTTAGTTTCTGTATGTGGGTTTCTGCACATGAGAGCAGTGTTTGCTGAAGCCAGAAAAAAGGCATCAGAGTCCCTGGAGTTGGAATTACAGGTGTTTGTGAGCCACCCTCTTCTATAAGAGAAGTTAGATTCCATTGTTTTTTTTTTTTCCACTTAGTGTTCCATTGTGTAAATGTACTACATTTTCTCTATCCATTCTTCAGTTGAGGGGCATCTAGGTTGCTTCCAGGTTCTTGCTATTACAAATAATGTGACGAACTTCCTTGTACAGATGTCCATGTTGGATGACTGTGGTTCTTTTTGGTATATGCCGGAGTGGAATTGCTGGATCCTATGGTAGACTGATTCCCTTTTTCCTGAGAAATCACCATACAGATTTCCAAATTGGCTGTACGAGTTGGCACTCCCACCAGCAGTGGAGGAGTGTTCCCCTTTCTCCACATCCTCTTCAGCATAAACTGTCATTGGTATTTTTGATTTTAGCCATTCTGACAGGTACAAGATGGTATCTCAGAGTTGTTTTGATTTGCATTTCCCTGATGGCTAAGGATGTTGTACACTTTCTTATGTGTTTTTCACCAATTTTTGATTCATCCATCAGATGGTGGAAGTAAAAGCAGCTAAACTTTGAACCGAACAGGAATCCAGTTGCAGAGAAGAAGGACTGATGAGCAAAGGGGTCCACACCAGGCTGGTGAAACCCACAGAAACAGCTGACCTGAACAAGGGAGAGCTCTTGATCCCCAGACTGATAGCTGGGAAACCAGCATGGGACTGATCCAGAACCCCTGAATGTGGGTGTCAGTGAGGAGACCTTGGAAATCTATGGGACCTCTTGTAGTGGATCAGTACTTATCCCTGCCATAGGAATGGACTTTGGTAGCCCATCCCACATGGAGGGATACTTTCTGAGCCTAGACACAAGGGGGTTGGCCTAGGCCCTATCCCAAAGACAGACTTTTAAGACCCCTTATGGAAGGCCTCACCTTTGCTTGGGAGCAGAAAGGGCATGAGATAGGCAGTGTGTTAGGTTTGGGGGGCAGGGGAAGAGGGGAGGGAAAGGGACCTAGAATTGACATGTAAAATAATTTTCTTTCTAATTAACAGAAAAAAGAGAGAGAAGTTAGTACTCTTAACCACCAAGCCATCTCTCCCAGACTGGTACCCCTTTTTATACAGATCAGTGTCTATTGTTTTTGAGATAAACATTTTTATGCTATATAAATACCTTTTTTGGCCCTTTCTAATCACAGAAATACATCTGAGGAAAATTTTCCATATGATAATTTCATTAGAATTTATTTCATCAATACAAAATGGAGCTACTTTGCTTTGATGGAAGACCAATTTGCAGAATAAATGCTTCATATATTTTCAAGATATTCTATTTGTTTGTGAAAATAATCTCATTATTATAATACTTTTGTCTGTAACAGATAAATGGAATATGGACCTCAGATTCTTTCTATCCATCTTCCTGTTTATCCACCTATCTATCTATAACTCTCTATCCTCTTGCCCTGTACTATTTTCACAATTAGCTTGTGCATTATTAAATGATACAACTCCTTGGATGTTATGTACTATACATTAATTTTTCTAAGTTGTAAATTACAGCCCCTGGAAAATAAATGCTCACAAATGGTGATTTGTTTTCTTTAATGACTGTTACATTTGCTTTTCAATATCTAGGGTTTTATCTCCATATTCATTGCTCTACTAGTATTTGTTATCATGATCAAATTATGATAACACAATATATGTATAGCTTTATAAGAAAAAAAGGTTAAGGTATTTTGGGGAATGCTCAGTTTTCAATAGATGCAACACTAAACCTTTGGAGCATAATATCATCATTGTGTCTCTTCTTAATTTTAATAATTATCAGACTTTTTTTAACCCTGGCCTGGATCCCAGACTTTAATTACTATCCTTTTCATGTTGTCCTGAATGTTGCTTCAGAGACACATCTCTGCTGAGGTTTTTCTGTCTCAGCATATCCTAGACAATTTGGCACAAGTGGGTTTTGTGTATGCCTCTGAAGTTTCCACGTAATCTACAACCATCATCTTGTGTTCTGTCTGCTTGAAGTGCAATGGTTTCAACGGTTCCTCCTCCCACTCTACAGTTGAATTGAGGAGCTTCCTTTATGGGCTACTTATAGTTAATCTTCTGTTCCTGCCAATGTTAACTAAAATTTCTAGATCATTGTAAAAATTGCTCAAGAAACACAAGGTTTTACTAAGTTCCAAAAGTTCTTAGAGAAATTGCTCCAAGATGTGAGTCCATTCAAAGAAAGGACATAAGATCTTAGGGAAAATACAATTTCTTTCCTTTAATAGGAAAAATATTTTGAAATCTTAAAAGACTTTTAAAAATATATGAACTTTAAATCAATAACTTGCACAGTTTTAGGAGTATTACATTTAAAATGAGAATTTAATCATTCATGACATTCATCCTTTCTGATTATCCAATATAAAACTCACTGAATTATGTGATAGATGATTCAATAATTTCAATATTCACTTCAAATGTACAAGGAATAATTGTTATCAACTGAATTTTTAGCAGCTAACATATACCAATATTTTGTAAGTATATTATTATTCCCTAGCACACCTTTAATTGCAGCACTTGGGAAGCAGAGGCAGGCAGATCTCAGAATTCAAGGTCAGTTGATCTACAGAGCTGGTTCCAGGACAGCTAGAGCTACACAGAGAGACTCTATCTTGAAAATAAATAAATAAATAAAAGTTGCCTTGGTCAATTTGTGACCCCATAGCAGGCAATAGGTAACCAAGACAGTGAATTTCCTCTGGAAGGACTTAGAATGGGCTCCATTTTACATGTTTTCAAGTGGGTGGGATGTGGAAGTTTTAGTAAGTTCCTGCTAATAATGCGCAGTGGGGCTGAATAAGTTCTACCCAAGTCTTATGAATTAAAAAATGTTTGCTTAAAACCTGATGACTATATTTGGTTCTTGGCTACTTACATGAACTGGTTGTTCCATAACTTACTAGTCATCGGCTTGTAAAGCATGTTCTTGTCTTGCTTCTACTTTACAACCTGACAATCTTATGTTGAGAAGATCATCCAGCAATCATATCTCATTGCTTTGAAAACCTGTATAAAAGGAGATGCTTTCCCTCTTCATTTGGACCACATTGCAGAAATGTTTTCACACACACACACACACACACACACACACACTCAACTGATATCCACTAGGGAAACTTCCAGGAGTCCTTCAATAGAGAATTGGCTGATGATCTATGGTTGATTTGAATGTTCAAAAATTAATGAGTTTATGAATCTGGAATCTACAAAGAGGAGCTCCCATTATGTCTTATATTGCCCAAAATTGTCTAGCAAATTTTCACTCCAAGTATTTCACATTCTACATAAGAGGGTAAGATTGACACTCTATCCTTTTAGATGTGAAGAAAGTTTATTTGACCACATTCTGAATGGAGTACAGAACAAGTCAGGAAAGCAGAATAATAATGTCCCCTTGTGAGTTAAACAGATTCTTTGATTCTGGAGTTTTAGATTACAAGAAGCCACTGAGAATATAACTGTAAACTCCTCACACATATGAACACTATAAAAGGAAGCACTCTGAAAGGAAGATTAAACACTTAAAGAGAAATGAATCTAAAAGAGATAATTAAAAGTGACAAAAACATGAGAATGACTTGTAGCAGTGTTTTCATTTCCTAAATATACAAGCAAAATTAAAGCTCCCTCAGTCTGGTATAGATAGCACTGATGCAGTGACTTGTCTAACTAGGCATGGGGTGATCTTGACAAACAGTTTGTGATTGATTTTATGAAATGTTTTATGTTCATACTTATTTTTTAATTTTTTTCCATTTTTTATTTGAATTAGAAACAAGATTGTTTTACATGTCAATCCCAGTTCCCTCTCCCTCCCCTCTTCCCCTACCATCCCACCGACTAAAACCCTACCTATCACATATCCTTTCTGCTTCCCAGGGAGGGTGAGGCCTTCCATAGGGCTACTTCAGAATCTGTCATATCCTTTGGGATAGGTCCTGTGTGTTTAGGTTCAGGGAGTATGCCTCTATGTGGAATGTGCTCCCAAAATCCATTCCTATGCTAGCGATAAGTACTGATTCACTATAAGAGGTACCATAGATTTCCAAGGTCTCCTCACTGACATGCATATTTCAGGGGGTCTGTATCAGTCCCATACTGGTTTCCCAGCTATCAATCTGGGGATCAAGAGCTCTTCCTTGTTCAGGTCAGCTGTTTCTGTGGGTTTCATCAGCCTGGTATGGACCACTTTGCTCTTCACTCCTCCTTCTCTGCAACTGGATTTCAGTTCAGTTCAAGATTTAACTGTGGGTGTCTGCTTCTACTTCCACCAGCTGCTGGATGAAGGCTATATGATGGCATATGAATTAGTCATCAATCTCATTATCAGGAGAGGGCATTTAAGGTAGCCTTTCCTCTGTTGCTTAGATTGTTAGTTGGTGTCATCTTTGTAGCTCTCCAGACATTTCCCTAGTGCCTGATTTCTCTTTAAAACTATAATGTCTCCCTCTATTATAGCATCTCTTATCTTGCTCTCTTCTCTTCTTCCCCCAACTCAAATTCTCTGCCGCATCATGTCTTCCTCACCCCCTTTGTTCTCCCCTTCTCATTCTCCTAGTTCCCTCTCCCCTTCCCTCATGCTCCCTATTTTCTCAGGAGTTCTTGTCTCTTTCTGCTTCTCCAGGGGTCCATGTATGTCTCTCTTAGGGTCCTCCTTGTTTACTAGCCTCTCCAGCAATGTTGTCTGCCAGCTGGCAATCCTTTCCTCTATGTCTAAAATCCACATCTGAGTACATACCATGCCTGTCTTTTTGTGACTGGGTTACCTCGCTCAGAATAGTTTCTTCTAGTTCTATCTATTTGCCTGCAAATTATAAGATTCCATTGCTTTTTTTTTCTGCTAACTGGTACTGAGTTGGGTTTCTTCATCTTCTTCTATACCTATTATTCTTAGGTTTTGTATTTTAATGGTAACCTATATTTCCTGGATATTTTATGTTAAGAATTTGGTGGACTTAAGATTTTCTTTGGTCGTTGAGTCTATTTCTCCTAGTGTGTCTTCAACACCTGAGTTCTCTTTTCCATCTCTTGTATTCTGTTGGTTATGCTTGCATCTGTAGTTCCTGATCATTTACCCAGCTTTCCTATTTCTAGAATTCCCTTACATTGTGCTTTCTTTATTGTCTCTATTTCAGTTTTTTGAGTCTTGAACTGTTTCCTTGTTAAATTTGTCAATATCTTGTATTTTTTGATTTTTTTATTCCATTTCTTTAAGTGATTTTCTCATATCCCCTTTGAAGCCCTCTATCATTTTCATGAAGGTGTTTTTAAAGTCATTCTCTTCTGCTTCATCTGCATTGTGATGTTCAGGTCTTGCTGGTGTATGGTCCCTAGTCTCCAATGGTGTCATATTGGTTTTGCTGTTGTTCAATGTGCTTTTATATTGTCTTCTTTCCATCCTTTCTTTGGTGAGTGTAGCAGGAGTCTCTTCTTCTCCTGGTGGGTATGGGACCAAGGTTCCCTTCTGGTAGATGCAAACAGATACAATACTTGATGTCTCTCCTCTTCTCGTGGATGGAGGCAGGACTGGTACTGGGGCCTTGGCAGTCGCTGGGTGTGTTGGATCCCTCACAAATGGGATCCTGTGAGAAGTCCCCAGGCCTCAGGTGTCCCGGAGCAGGGCAGAGGAAGCCAGGCCAGAAACAGCCCTAAGCCTACCTAGTCCAGTAGATGGAGGCAGGACTAGTATAAGGGACATGGAAGTCTCTGGGTGTGTTGGATCCTGCAGAAATAGGATCCTGTGAGCAGTCCCCTGACCTTAGCTGTCCCAGAGCAGGGCAGCGGAAGGCCATGTTCACACTTTTAAAAACATCTCCAAACTTGTATCCTATTTTAACCAGGGATGGAGCTCCAGTGTATAGCTATCACCTAGTTTCAATAAAATTAAGAATGCAAGTGTATATTCATACATACATGTACACACACTTACTAGATTTCTTTTCCCTATGGAAAGAATTTATTTATTGATAGGTGTGATTTTGTATATTCTCATTTTTTATTACCATTTGTTAATTTAATTTTCTTTTAAAAATATTAATTAGAAACAAGCTTGTTTTACATGTCAATCCCAGTTCCTTCTCCCTTCCCTCCTCCCCTTCCTATGCAAAGCATTGTTTATCAGTCTATTTATTCATGGACAATTGGAGTGCTTCTATTTTTTGCTCACCAAGAAGAGTGCCAGTGTGAACATACAGGTAGAAGTATCTACCTGTTTGAAAGTTAATCGGGGTACGTAGGTTGGGAAATCACCAAGTCTGTTTGTTGACTTTTTTGACAGCAGTTGTACCACTTTACCTTCACATCAGAAATTCTCATTTGTTTTCATTTCTCCAAACCTCACCAGTTCTCACTTGTTATGACAGTCACTCTAGCTTGACATCTTACCTTTCCTGGTTTTGGTTCACTCCTCTCCCAATGACTGATGCTGTGTAGCACATGTCTGTGCATTACTCACTCTTTCTACACATAATCTGAAGCAATGCCCAGTTCTTGGATGCTTTGTAAGTGGTTGTTCATTTTTTTTTTCTTGTGGAGTTGTGGGAATCATCAGTGCCTGACCCATATCACTTACCTACAAAAAGCCAATGATCACCTGACATGGTTTGAGATACCCTTCCAACATATTTTTGTTAGAAATTCAAGCCAAGCTCAAACCATTATCCCTTAAATTTGTTTCTATGCAAATGCAGATGGAGTAACTTGTTACGATAAATCTTTCCACCATAAGATGCCTGAGCCTCACCACCATGTGTGAGCTTTACGCAAGTTGCCCGACCGAGTTAGGGCCCAAATAAATACAAAGAAACTTGTATTAGGTACAATGTTGCTTGGCCAATGACTAGGATTCTCATCTGTTTGCTCAGTCTTAACTATCATAAACCTATATATTTTATAAGACTTATCTTATCAGATGCCTTGTTGGTGTCTCTCCTGGTCGGTGGATCACATTGTGTCGCTGGAACAGGAGCGGAGTGGAAAAGAGGGGCCTTTCCTGTTTCTCCTTCACTTAAATATGAGTCTCCTTGCTATGTCACTTCCTGCCTGGATCAGCACGTCTCTACTACATTTCCCAGAATCCTCTTTGACTCCTAGTCCTGTCTACTTGCTGTCTCATTGGCCAAACAGTATTTTATTTAACAATCAATAAGATAAACATACACAGTACATTCCCCATCATCTCCTCTTTTCTGTCTAAATAAAAAAAAAGGGATAACTTATCTTTTATAATAACTGAGGAAAACTATAATCATAACTATCTGTCTTTAACTCTATCAAAGACCATAGAAGGATAATATATAAACTTTAGAATTTCTTTAGACATTCAGTGTCTGTTTTATCATAGCTTTCCTGTGACTTGTCCTTTTTCCCCTCTGTGGGCTCCCAGCATATCATGATTTCTTGTTCAGGAATAAAGAGGCAGCAGCACAGTTGGCATAGAGACACTCTCCCATTGGTGTAAGATGCAGATGATCTTTCTCCCTCATGGTACTCAACTTTTTCATGACTTCAGACCATAGCACGTTTTGTGTAAGTTGCCTTTATTTTCTCCTGAATGCATTTTATTTTATGAAACCAAAAAATAATAAACTCTCAATCCATCAAAATTTAATTAACAAATAAATGGAGAAATCCATTTATAGCAAAGTCCTAAGCGGAAAAACGTCTTCAGTTTTGATTTTCTTCTATATATAAATGTATCCTAAACAACTAAGTGTCTCCCCTTATTTGTATGTATTCCCTAGCTGAGCTGTTTCCTCTCTTTTCTCAAGATGCCAAGTGTAGAATACAATCATGTCCCTGACTCGGCAATGTGGCATTTTCATTTTATTAAAGGGGATCTGTCTACTTATTTCACATGATAACAAAATAATTATGCATGCAAAAAGCTCAATAAACTATGGGAGCCACTTTCAAAAGGTTTTTCCTGAGAATTTAAGTGAATATTATGATATTGGTTGATTAAATGTGAAGAACTTGTTTTCAGCAGGATGATTATCTCTCATTAGTTCATTGTAAACAAGAACAAAACAACAACAAAAAATCTGGTAATGGCCATATACAAGTTTCCATTCTTGCCTCCTATGAATGATTTTACATCTTTTCATGTTTCCCCTTGATGAACTGGTTAACTTGTGAAAGTCCTGGTGCTTCTCTGGAGAAGTGAAGCCTGTTATCCTTGCTCATTTGTTTGTTAAGAAGAGCAATATGGACTACAGGCACCTAGTGCCTGGAAGGAGTTAGCTTTGCTTTCTCTCTAATGGTTTCCTATCTGTCTTTTCAGTTCTGGAAAAACTAGTCTTTCAGAAAAACATTACACATCATGCAAAACTGTTAAATTAACAGTTCATCATTTTATACTGTGCTATTGAAGAACTCTGTTCACTCATGTGCTTTTGTTCACACTCTTGAAATCTCATTATAGAATCAGTCTCAGACATATGGTTGCTTCTACAGGCACTTTCTTAGCAGACAACACTCTGTCTCTCTCTGCTTCAGTTCTCAAATATGCATTCACAATGTGGTATTAAATGACAACTTCGCTTCATTTCTTTTTCTTTGTTCATTTTTCTTATCTTTCTCTCTCTCCCTCTTCCAGTTCCTAAGTCTGTGAATATGATGATATTGTTGCAGTTTTAGGAAAGTATTATGAAGATCAAACTGACATTACAATAATTTGTGTATTGGGGGTAGAGTATGTATGTATGGTGGTAGAAATTGAATCAGGGCCTCCTGTGTGCTAAGTAAATATTCTTTCATGGAATTCTATTTCCATATTGTATATTCCAAATACTATACTCTGTATATAGTGCTTGGTTACACTGAATATAGGTTCATTGGAAAATGAAGTATCACAGTGATGGAACTAGTGACTGAGGCTATTCACATGTCTGTTTGATTGCACACAGAAGGTAGATAATGGACTTGAGATGAAGTATAATCCTCACATCTATGCCCACAGTCACCTATTAACTAAGGCAAGTCTCCTAGAGATTCAAAACATTCCAAAACAGTGTCACCATGTGGAAACCTAGTGTTCAACAATGGACTTTTAGGTAACACTTCATTCTTAAAATATAACATTCTTCCCCAGACCTGAAAGTTTTTTGAGTGCTTTATAGTTCAAAAATATTTAGTCCATTTCCACAAGTACCTGAATATTTAAGAGTCAATACTTTAAGTCCAAAATTTACCTTGAAACTCAGAGAAAGATTAAAACCTGAATTCTAAGCTCCTGTAAATCAAACATTAAGTTATATCCATGAGCCCCATTAAAATAAAAATAAATTCAAGTTGAATGCTTCCAAGACAGACTTTCCATTTCAAACATGAGTTACAAGAAAATCGTAAGGAAAGGTAAAGCATGGAGCAAGAGTGTGATCCAGCAGGGCAACATTTAAATCCATGTCTGGCATCCTTGTGATGCTGCCTTCTCTCCGGTATCTTCATGCAATGCCATTATATATCGACTCGACTAGCCTTCCAGACTGTTCACTGAAATTAGGTGGAGACCTTAAGGACTGTGCAAGAGGTTGTTCACCTCTTGGTGAATTGATATCATGCATTCTCTAGTTTGGAAAATTATTTCATGGATCATGCCAAGGTCTGACACCAGGTTGAGTAGTAATAAAGTGCCTTGAACCATGATTACATTTATTTCTGCATACCTGTGTAGTTAAATGTGGTGAAAGGAGTCTTGAGGAAAAGGTATTTTTAGGCAATCCTGTGTTGAGAAGCCATCCCAGAAGCATCCCTTTACCAGTGTGATATCTTTCAGGAGTTAACTATTTAAGAACCTCTGACCTCCCCTGAGTAGGGTCTACATAGTACCTGAGGTGCCTCCAAGGCATCATTTCTGTTTTCCTAGTGCAATCTCCTTGGCTTATTTTTAATAGTGTTAATTTCTTCAGAAACAAAAACTTACTTAGCTTCAACTTTAGCAAGCTTTCAGGTAGGACTCATCTACGATTTCTTAAAGTCTTTCCACCCTTTTTGTTGTTGTTCTTCATTCTCATCATTTATCTATATTAAAACTAATGACAAACATACAGGAAACTGAATGATGGACTGCTTGGAAATTTCACACATCTACTTACTTACTATAACATTTAAATCCATTTTCCTTCATCGTCTTAGGTCCTGAACATCATACAGACACATTCTTTAGAAGAAATTAACATCCATGGAATCTAGTTAATTTCTGATTGAGTTCTTTCTCCCATCTGTAGCTCCAGTTCTTTCCTTCAGATTTCCTTGTCAGAAATTCCGTCAGCATTTTTCTTCTGAGCTGCTACTTGGATCACCTACTGCACACTAACGGTAACATTCTCAGCTTTTTGTAGTGTTTCGACAATATGTTCCACATTCCCCCATCCATACTAGATCCAAAGTCAGATCAACTCTCCAACTCTTTTATTTTTATTTCTCACTTTTTAAAAATATTTAAAAACCCCAACATTGCTCGAAAGTTGAAGCTCAAATGTCTCCTAGAATTCAGGATAACTCTTGCTCTAATATTTGAAAACAAACAAGCAAACAAAAACCCACATAGTCTTCATTATTATGTGTGGAGGTTAGAGGACAACAGAGCAAGTCAGTTCTTTCCTTCAACCATGTGGTTCCTGGAGATCCAACTCACAGTCTCATTTTTGGTGGCAAATTATTTTCCTAGCTGAGATACCCTTTCAACCCAAATTTTGAATGCTACTTTGTGTCATTGGAGAAAATGCCTGAGAAAAAGATGTCAGTTGGAGTAAGATTTTGGTTTTTGTTTTGATTTTGTTTTTGATCTTTTGTTTTTTGTCTCATCCTTTTAAATATTTCAGCCCAGAGTTCTTAGCTTCATGTGTTCTGGGACCCTGTTGTGTCAAGCACTATATAAGTGAAAGTGTGGGAAAGTGGCTTTCCACTTCATGCAACACTAGAAACACAGAAAAGAAGGGACAGGAGACTAGGAATACCCTTCCAAGTCATGTCTCAAGTGACCTACCTTACTAATCTAGACACGCCATCTTAGAGTTTACAGAACATCCTAAAATATTCCCATCTTCTTGGAATCAAGTTATTTTGTTATTATATTGAAAGCATAATTCAGGTAAATTAAAAAAAAAAGAAAATGTCACTGCTTCCTTGAAATCTCATTTTGACACTGACAACACTTAAAATTTTTCTTTTATTTTTTCAGTTTATTTATTTAATTTTCTATATGAACATGCTCATACACATGCCACTGCAAATATATGAATATTGAGGACTACTTTGGGAATTGATTTTATCTTTCTTTTTTGTCCTACATATTAGTTCAAAATCCCCCATTCCCCAGTTGGCAGTGCTGGTAGCATTGTTCCCAATAGAAGGACTTTGTCTGGGAAACCCAAGGGAATATTATTAAATAAACAAGTCTAAAGACAGGATTCTATTTACTGGAAGAGCAAGTCTCTCAAGTCGGTTCTGCTTACTAGGAACCTCCCATAATCTGTTCCAAAAGTCAGCTACCTTGGGAAAGGGCATTTATAGAGTTCAACGTCAATCTGAAGACCCCACCACCACCACCTTATCTGTGGACTTGTAGAATCTGCTTGCTTTTCCTGTTGTTCTGTTCCCTTGACCTGAAAGGAGATAGCCTTAGGAATTCGATTCCCCAATACACTTTTCTTTGTACTGATGGAGCAGTCTAGTTCATTGGTTTCACTGCAATCTCACAGTAGGAACTGAACCAAAGTTCTCGATCTTGACAGCAAGGGCCCTTTTCTGTTGAGCCATTTCATTTGCACAGTCAGTGGCATATGTTTATATCTAGAACATTTATTTCATTTTCCTTCTGTACTATCAGAAATAGAACTTTCAAGTTGTTGTAATCAGGCCATATGACTGCATGCTCACTAACAAAATATGGTGAGAAAAAAAAAACACTTTCTAGAGATGACTGTACACATCCTCTGACAAATTCTCTCACATTCATTCTCTTTCCTGTGACTACATTTATTATTTGTGAATTTCAGTGAATCACAATTTAACAGTTTGAGGATGTAAACAAATGCCTGTAACAAAGCTCTCACTGTTTAGACATTTCCAGGAGAGGCAATAAGCAGCATATTAACCTTTGAAAGCTTCTTATTTATTTTACAGCAGCACAGCTTCACTTATTCTGATGTAATAATCAATACTTTTCTGCTTGGCTACTAAAGGAGCAGTTCCAGTGTTGATGGGGGTAGGAAGCTCATGTTATGTTTAATTAGCAAAATATGGTTTAGTTTACTTCATTTTCATAAAATACTGCTACTGCTTAGTTATTACTTCCTTCTTATAACACCCATTCCTTAGTAATTTATGTACTTGAATGATCTTTTCCAGAACATATCTGAATTTGCAGATCAGTGAAATTTTACTGAAGTTTATATAATGTAGAGGCTTGCTAGCTTTTGTGAAGGTATTAGTCTGGGCAATCAAGTGATATTTCTGTATATATGACTTTGTGCTTCCCCAAAATACAAATAACAGTTGTAAACATTTCAAACTATAGAATCTTTACAAGATTGAATGCACTTAATTTTAGAAAACTAAGATAAATGATACAATCTCAATTTTGGAATTATCCTTTTTGTGTTGAAAACCTATTTTAAAAATTAGTACTAAATTTCTAATACATTTGAAAAAGTTTATGTGACTGTTAACAAACCATACAAATTCATGATCCCATATCATCTGGTAGTAATATATAATATATATATCCAAGGTTTCTTGGAAAGAAAATTGTGTTCTGAGCACATAAAATAAGGTTTATGGGATTTAATTAAAGTGGCCTATGGTCTCAGGAAGGAATTCACTGCTACATTCTTGCTTATGCTGATGCTTTGAAACTATTCTACTTGCTTAAGCAGTACTGAGGTTTATCACAGATCCTTGTTGAAATACTCTTATTTTCTGCAATAAAGAAGTATTATAAATGGCTAATGAATCAGTAGCAGGAGATTATAAAGAGTCAGTTCTAGTGGATGAATTCCAGATACAATTCTGTATTTTGTTTTGTATTTTTGAGACAGTTTCCTAGTATGTCTTTCCAGTTGACCAGAAAATCTTTATGTTACTCAGGGTTGCCTAGAATTCATGCCATTACTCGATTTTCATCACCATGTCTGGCATTTTTATGCCAGTTTGCACCTCATGTATTTATTTTTGATTAGGTTCTCAGGGTGGTATAACATGTTTACAGTGCTTTATTTAACAGACTTTAATTCTATTACTTTAAGAACTTAAATGTAACTATTGAAATCTATTGAAATGCCATAAGTAACATCTTAGAGCAATAATGCATGAGGGAAAAGTCCTGTTAACCTCCCAGTTATTGTATTGTATCAAATTACTTACTCATATACTCTTTCTGAAGTGTGACCTGGAACACTTATTACATATAACAAAATTTAAGCTTATATGTAGATATGGTAAAGTATGTAGCATAAATACTAAACAGGATGTCTCAAACAACAAGCAACATCATTACCACTGAAATGAACATAAAATGCAATAATGTAGATATATTTAGAAGATACATCCTTTCAAAAGACAGATGACAAAAGCTGAAGGTAAAATCACATTGAACTAATGGAAAGCAGTTTTATTTATTTAACTCAATATTTAGAAATGCATTTGTAGTTATGAATAATGAACATTCACAACACTAACTTATTCTTTCTATTTATCTCAGTTATAAAACATGACTAAAAAGGCTATACAATTTTTAATAATTTTTTAGTATTTCTTATATAAGCAATGTGATAAGAATTTTCATCTTATTCATCTGCCCCTATTCCTTTCATGTCTCCTCTATTCTTTATACTCATGGCCTACTCTTTAGTTATTATTGACATATCCATATATTTTATCTATAAGGGACTCATTCCAGGCTAGAGAATTAATCAGGAATGAAGTCTTTTACCACCAAACCCGAAACCCGATGACCTGAGTTCAATCCCTATAATTCACATGGTAGAAGAGAACATTCTTATAGTCGTGGTTAGCATGTAAGCACACAAAGATATACACAAAGTAAATAAATGAATTAATAAGAAACATTTATTTTAAAACAAACTATCTTTCCGAGCATTGCTATAGAAGTTGATTTTTATTTTTATTTTTTTGAAAAAGCTGGTTGCTTTCTTATCCACAATAGCCAAAGATACATATGATAAAATATGCATGAACCAAAAATTATTTTTTTCAACTTTTTTTAAAATTTGAATTAGAAACAGGATTGTTTTAGATGACAATCCCAGTTTCTTCTCCCTCCCATCCTCCCCTACCAACCTTCCCCTCCTCCCGCAACTAAAACCCTACCTATCACATATCCTTTCTGCTCTCCCTGGATGGTGAGGCCTTCCATAGGGTGTCATCAGAGTCTATTGTATCCTTTGGGATAGGGCCTAGGCCCACCCCCGTGTGTCTTGGCTCATGGAGTATTCCTCTATATGGACTGGGCTCCCAAATTCCATACCTATGCTTGGGATAAATACTGAACTTCTAGAGGAGGTCCAGTAGATTTCCGAGGTTTCCTTACAGAAACCCATGTTCCTGGGGTCTGGATCAGTCCCATGCTGGTATTCCAGCTATCAGTCTGGGGAGCAAGAGTTCCCCGATGTTCAGGTCAGCTGTTTCTGTCAGTTTCACCAGCCTGTTCTGAACCCCTTTGCTCTTCGTAAATGCTCCCCCCCATAATGAGATTGATGACTAACATATATATATATATATATATATCCTTCATCCAGCAATGGTGGAAGTAGAAGCTGACACCCACAACTAATCACCGAACTGAACTGGAACCCAGATCCAAAAATTAATTTGTATTTAAAGTATATTCTAGTCTTACATTACTTTTTAAAGTAATATTTAGCCTCATGTATATGCCTATGATTTGAAGTGCTTTCTTTCAGTACATTTACAATATAGTTCTACCATCCTGCTTCTGAATCATTACATCTAAATCACCCTTATAAAATTTTAGTCTTTCAAGACTACTTGTATTTACTTGTATATACTTTCTAGTTATGGCATTATTTTGAATAGTATTCTGACAAAAGATCATTATTTACTTCCAATTTCAGGAATTGAAATTATCTCAATGTGGGTTGCCCTCAATTAATGAATCACATATTACTCTTTAAAGAGATATCACTATTTTACTCAAAAAGGCCCTGAAAATATATAACTTAGGTAACATAAAACATAATCATCACATACATTTAATCAGTAATTTGTTGTTCCAAAAAACCTTAAGCATAGAGTGTATGGTTCTTTAAAACACAGGGTATATAGCCAACCATCTTTTAAAAAATATTGTTCTTGTTAGTTTCTGAATGGTCAAACTTTTCATTTAAGACTTCAGTGTTTCATTTCATATATTAGTTAATTTTCAGGCAATCAATAGTAAAATATTGGGTCTCACTGTCTCTGTTGCTGGTCAACATAACCTTTCTCTGATTCTTGCTATAAAGAAGTAAGTTGAGGATAGCACTTTTGTGTCAAAAGGATATCAATATTTATAACTTAGCATCTTATCATTATTGACAGAAGAGAATTCTGAAGAGGCTACTAAGCTGTCCTGGACCATAGTCTCATTGGAACACAACTGTGGAATTTATGCTTGCAATCAGCAATTTCAGTAGAATACAGAACTCGAGAAGGGAAGTCCAGACAAGACAAGATCTACAAGTACACTCCTGCATTATCAGTTGCAACTATGAGCATTTCACAAAGATTAGAAAGTATTTGGAGAATTTTATGTAAGCAGAAATGTTTCAAGTTGGAATTAAAAAATAATATCATTGAAAGAAAAGGAAAAATTAGTTCTAAGTGTAGAGCAACAAAATAAGAGCCTCAAAAGATGACAGTTCAAAAGTTAGAATACCTTCCTTTTAATTTCAGAGAACAAGTCCATTCAAGAAAAAATATTTGAACATTAGAGATGTATGCTACTACCCACTACCCACATAGCTTGGGTCTGGAAACATGTCTAGGTGAGACAATGAAAAATGGCACTGACACTCTAGAAAAGACAGACAGAACCTGGTGTCAACAGGGTATGGCCGCTCTGATGGAACCTTACCAATGAATTCCACAACCTGGAACTTCAGATTATTTATTATGTTCAGCAGGATGTGAATATTATCTAGCCTAGGTAGGAGGTCTCTGTAGGGCAACAGTGTCAGTCTGTAATACATCATAGAGTAGGAAGTTATAGTGTGTAGATTTTGATATACTGGTCAATCATTTGCAAACACTCATACCTGGACCAGAGAAAGAATGCTTTGTTAGGTTTGACCCTGACTCATACTCATACAGAAAACCATTGTCAATATCTCATAGGTTTGAGTCCTTGGACCTGGTCATGATTATGCCCATGTCAACAATACATGTTTATTCAGAAATTCACTCAGGCAGGGTGTCCTCTGTTCCCCACAGATATCTGAGTAGAGTAGAGCAAAACCCTTTCCACCTTCATTACTCCTACACTCACTGGAGGCAACATTTGTAGGAAACATAAAATTTATCTTGTGGACTGAGGCTTGACCTTAACTTGGTATTATCTAAATCAGACCACATTGACTTAAGTCTATCTTTTGTTATCTTCACATCTGTTACATGGATTCTAATTTCATGAAGAAGTTTTCAATAATCATGCACAGGAATTAATATCAACTCAAAATCCTTAAGTAAGGACAAAGGAGCTATTTATTTGCTGCTTTGACAGATAAAATATAGATTTAGATATTGAATATGGTCAAGATGCTAGACACTATTACATAAATTTAGTGGTCTATGTGGCCCTTTGGTCTTTGAATATATGCTATAATAAGGAAGATGCATAACAACCAATCAATGAGCAGAGGAATGATAAAAAAATCATAAAATAATAGCTGTCAACAAAGCACACAGTACAATCTTACTGATAAGGGAGCATGTTTAAAATGGAAACACTTTTTATTTTTATGAAGACATAAGGTAGAGAAATGAGTATTAAATTAAGATGCCACTTATACCAAGTAATGAGGCAAAAATAATATTCCTGCCAGAACTTCAGGGGAATATGACAAATACAGTGACTGTCATATATCTCTGAGGATTGATGCTTAAGAAGTCACTGTTTCATCTCTCTTCCTTCTCATCAGCTTAATGCTAATTATGTAAATTGTCTTGTGTAATTGTGAATGCCAATGGAAAGAATTAACACTAATAGTACATAGTAGAAAACATATAACTTGCATATAGGAAAAATAGTTTAGAGTTACTATGAGGATAGCAAAGCTCATTTTTTAAATTTCTAATCAAGCGATCTCATACTCTCATCTTCTTATTGAAAAAATGAATACATTGCACTAAATGTAATTGGAGCAAACCCTTTTAATTGGCATGAAGCCATGAAAGAAATAGATGGCAGGTGCTAGTGTACTGGTTAACAGAGGGAATGCTCATGGTGACACAGGTGTCAAAGCTGCTGTTGCAAGTGTCACCTTGTGAATAGAGTGACATTGTTGCCAATTAGGAAGAAAACACCTATATGACAGTGAGGGCAGTGAAAATGAATATCAGCAGAAAGCTATAACATGAAATGTATTACCAGGTCAAGAGAGACAGAAAACAGTGACTGTAGAATAATATATAGAAAGAATAAGCAAACTATTTATGTATAATTACTATTGATATTTTTACATTAGCTTGATGGATTCTACCAGCAATGGCAGTTTAAGGGATAATAAAGTACCATATTACTGCAATTAAATTGATAATTCTGAGGATAATTCTTCAAACATGGCTTGATAGCTTACTCTTTTTGTTATATTGATAGCATTCTCTTGCCCTATGTGAGCCTTAAACAGCCCAGAACATTTCCAAGACTATAACACATGCACAATATATTTCTCTGTTGCTTTTAAATTTTTTTCTTTTGACCACAGAACAGCAGAGTATACACTGAATCTTCACTTGCACCATTTATTTTCATTTGGGAGTGTCAGTTTGAAATGCATTTCATGTCTTCTCTAAATGGTAATTCATTTTTTATCTCTTTAATTTATTTTCTTTGCTTAAATTTATCACTGCATACTCTCCAATGCAGGCCTAAGAGATTTTGGAGACATATAAAAGATGGATACAAAAGCAGAAGGAATATTAAACTTTCTATTTTCAAAGTTATTTCTATCACTCTTGACAGAAATCCATGAAGAACATAAGGTATGTACTGTGATCCCTGCTTCATAAATGAAGAAGTGAATCATCAAGGAAGTGTTTCTTTATGTAAAGAAAACACACATCTTTTCTGTATTTTATAGACAAAGTTAGTGGAAATTCATGGGCAAGTCATTCTGAGCTTTTTCTTTTTTTCATAAGATGATGGACTGTATGTGTATAATCTGTTTTAACTAAATCTAGCTCCTTCCTCTCCAGTTCTTCTCTATTCTCTTCAACACTTTCCTCCTAAACTTCTCGTGCTCTTTCTAAAAACAATACTCCTCTTAGTACTGCCTAAGACATATAAAGCTATAGGGCCATCCACATGAGAATAAACAGTCTCTTAATGCCTGGTTTTCATTCAAGGGACTTTGTTTACCATCATTAGAACATACCCTGCTTGCATTTCTCAGCATTATAAATAACAAGTATGAGGATCCTCAACATTTCACATTATTGAAACCATTGAATCAATGTTGGCAACTAGACCCAGTGACAACTGTTTTTGAGCTTAAATGTTTCTTTATTATAACACTGGAGATCCCTGAACTAATGTGTATAAGTGAATGTAGACACAGAAATATAAAAATGCATAGAACTACACATTTAAGTATAATTGGAATACCCATTGATGGATTTTCCCAAGGGGTACCTCCAAAGAGCCACGTAGGTTGTATTTCATCAATACAGGACAATTATGTACTTCAACAACTTTCCTTGGCTCTGCTTTTCTCTTGTATCTGTTATAATTAAAATTTAATTGTGAAAAATTTCCCTGCTAATTACTCATTTTTCAAAGTTCATCCAAAATATAATGATTATGCATTAATAGTACCAGGAATTGGATTGCAGCTGAATTGGATATGTCATTTCTAATATATCAAAGAAAATATGTTTCTGTGGGGAGATTAAAATGCTAGTGTAAAATTTGTGAAGAAATAAAAATGTGAAGTTTTCCTGCTATTTACATCTTCCTTTCTGTAAAATGTCTTTCTTAGAAGTAGTAGTGCTGTTTTAGGTACACCATAAAATTTCAAACACCCATCAGTGAATTAAATCAAAGCCAAATGACCATATGGTTAAATTATTCACCATGGAATACTGCTTTTTAAAATTCTTTTTAGTTAGCTACTGTAGTCCCTTGCCAATCCTGATGCATTAAGAATGTCTGAAACATTAGCATATTTTATAATTGAGCTGAGAAATGATGTTACTATTAATTTATTTTTGAAATATTAACTTTCTTTTATATAAAGTACAGTGAATAAATGTCAGAAGTATTTATGACAACACATTGTTCTATCAGGTATGCCCTTGAAATTCCAAGCTACATTAAAATAAAGATTACCTGTGCCTTTGAAGAAAGTCTCTTTGCATCAAGAAAACTGTACTTCAAATCATTCTATGCTGCAGGTTCATATGAGTACTTAAAGTAAATAGACAGATGATAATTAGTTACTTCTAATGTGATATAATTAATCTGGTATACCTCTTATTACTATAAAATAATTCAGAAACGTTTACAGTTAACAATGGTATTCATTCTGTATGCAACTCTAAACTTTTACATTATACAATGATCTTTGGCATTTAATTATGTATAGTACTCTCCATAAGCTAGTAATTCTATGTAAATATGGTTTGTGACTAAAATTCATAGTATACATGCTAAAAATTTTTTCTAGGTTCTAGCCAGGTGTTGGTGGCTCAAGACTTTAATTACAGCACCTGAGAAGCAGAGGCAGGCAGATCTCTGTGAGTTTGAGGCCACCCTGGTCTACAGAGTGAGTTCCAAGACAACCTCCAAAGCAATACAGAGAAACCCTGTCTCTAAAAACAAAAACAAAACAAAACAAAACAAAACAATTCCTACAATCTAGCTGATGGAAGCAGAAGCAGAAATTCACAGCTAAGCAGGACTGAGTCAAAGTCCTGGGATCCATTTGTAGAGAGGGAGGAGTAATGACCAAAATGGTCAAGACCATGCTAGGGAAACCCACAGAAATAGCTGACCTGAGCAAGTGGGAGCTCATGGACCCCAGTCTGACAACTGGGGAGCCAGCATAGGACTGACCTAGATCCCCAGAACATGGTTGTCAGCTAGGATTCCTGGGCAGTCTATAGGGCCTCTGGCAGAGGAACCAGTATTTATCCCTAGTGCACGTACAGAGTTAGAGAGCCCATTTTCCATGGAGGGATACTTTCCTAGCCTAGGTAAACAGGGGAGGGCCTAGGCCCTGCTCCAAAAGACTTGACAGATGTTGATGATCCTTCATGGAAGGCCTCATCCTCCCTGAGGAGTGGATGGAGGATGGGATGCGAGTTTGGTGGGGACATTTGAGAATGGAAGAGGGAAATAGGATTGATATGTAAAATAAGATTGATTCTAATTTAAATAAAATTTATAAAAAGTCTACATTCTATGAATTCTGTGTAATACTTTTTAAGTATTTAACATTATATTTTAAATTGATTATTAAGTAAATTTTGAGGTGGGGTATATTGTGGTGCCCAAGTTTCAAAGATCCCCAGAGACCACCAGGGAGACAGACCCACCAAAGTGCAAAAACAAGGTTTTATTCATTCAACCATGACATGGACCTTGTCTGGCTAGCTGATGCATCAGCCTCCAGAGGGATTGAATATCTATCGTCTTCTACTGCTAGGTTTTAAAGACAAAAGTTACAGGATTACATCAGTAGGTGTAGGTTGGTTTCTGATTGGTTGACATTTGGGAACAATCAGGAGAATTTCTCAAAGTCACATTTTGGCATGAAATACCTGTGTATCAATTATTCTCATTGGTCAGTACTGAGAGGGAACATTCTGTGGTTTCTATGGCGTTGTCTTGTTACTTGCAGGTGGTCTGTTGTTCATAGATACTAATAGTTTTCAGAACTGTATCCTGGAGACTACAGGGGAGCTTTTGGTCTCCCCTGGAGTTTCTTTTGTGGCCAAACAGTTCCCAGGAACCAAGTACCTAGGAGGCTAGGGGGGGCGGTCTGGAGTTTCTTTGTGTTCAGTTTTGGCCCTCAGCTCCAGGAAGCCAGGGGATCTGGAGTTTCCTTGTGTCAGAGAACTATGTGTCTTTTCTGTAGCCTGTCATGGCTGCTAAAGCAGGGGCTGAGTGAGGGTCTGGTCCCTTCATTCTTAGAAGTGAAGGCTTTTAGTTTAGTTTACTCCTTTCAACAAAATATCAAAAGCTTTTCTATTTGCATAACAGATTAGATACTACTAAGAAATCACTGACAAATGAGAGATCTTTTGTTTATTATACACAAATCTAGAGACTTGACATAGAACTTTCAAATTTAATAAATTAGATTAATAACATATATAATAGACTGTGGCTTGGCATAAGGCTTAAGCCATGAATGACTTTTACTGACTCCTACTTGAGTTTTTGATTACAATGCTTTCCACAATTTATGTGACTCAGTACAATTTTGTACATAAATATACATATTCACTTAAATTCTAGATAAAATAAGTCAACATGAAGTAAAACAATATTTAAAGAAAACACACATTAAATACAATGTTTACATTTTGCATTGTCAATCTTCAGGGGGAGCCCTTGTTATTCCCAGATTGTGGGGGCACCTAAATGACCATGATGGAGTCCCAATCCCGTATGTATTCAAACTTGAGCTTGCTTCCTCCATGTTTCTGTCATAATGGAATTAGATCAGAGGGCCCTGAGTTCAGTTAGGGTGGAGTTTTTAATCATAGCAGAGGTTGGGGTGAAGGATTTCTAATGTTCAGGACCCTTGGTTGGCTGACATTTGTCTAGGGTGTCTCAGTGAAAGGTGATCCTATCTGTAATGGCTGGAACATTTGGTATTTACTTTGGAACCATAGTTGTTTTCCCCTTGGATGCTGATTGGCTTATTCCTGGGTGGAGTCTGGGTGGTCCCAGTTTCTGATCTTTTTTAGATTTCAGGTGTTGCCTTAGGGTAAACTGAGATTCAGGCTTACTTTCTGGCTGGTGTCTATGGAGCAGCTGTCATGGCAGCTGTGTAGCTAGGCAGCAGCAGTATAGCCAAACTACCCCAGGCGCTACACACTAAGATGAAAAAATGAAGGAAAAATAATTTTTTGTACTCTTTAAACATGCAATTTCTATTTTTAATAACTGTCAAACTAATGATTCTGGAGCATATATAAACACTTGATCATTCTAGAGCATTTCCAGAAATGCTTTGCTTGTCAAAAATCAAAGCTGCTATTTTATCAGCTGCTCCAGTTATATATTAAATCCTTTCCACAAAATAAGAAAGTACCTATTAGATTATATTTCAGAGTGACAGATCAGTAGGTAGACAGATGAACTAATAGATACAGAGCACTTGGAAAATGATGTTTGTACTGTAGTTTCTCTCCTATTTTTAGTGCATTTTATTTTTTCAACTGCCCATAGATTTTTCTAATGACATTTAAAATGCTTAAAGAAAAGTAAACATTAACTCATACTACATAATTATATTTAAGGAATTTAGCAAAATTTACACTGCCTTTAAATAATAGTTGCTATATTAAGGATTTCCAAGAGGAAGCAATTCAAAAAGTATGAGAGATTTGCAGACCAACTTTGCTGTGTAAGTGGCTTCTTCCTATTCCCTGCCCTTTCCTGAAGCAACAGCCACCTGCAACCCTGTAGTCCTAATTCCAGACCTACTGCCCTCCAATGCCCTTTGTTTCTGAGACACATTTCCCTAGTCAGATGCAAATTCTTTCTTTTCCACTGTCTCTCCATCTTTCCCATGTGGCAATGCCTATGGCCATTTCCATATATGTAGTTCTAGTCAAGATTGGTGGCCTCAAACCTGTTTTGTTCAGAGCTACCTTTGACTAGGGACAAACTCCTTCCTTCTCCCATCCTCCTCTCAGCCTGCTACTGTTTCTGCATCCACAGGCCAAGGTCCAGACCTCTGAAATGGGAGCCACCTTTTCTTGATACAGTTAAAGAGCCCATCTACCAGCTTTACCTTGCTTAGCTCAAGTCACCCATTGTCTGCAGTGGCCCAACATAGGAAAAATCAGATTGTCATATCTATCACCGGTAACAAAGACCATCACAGAAAATAACAAATTAAAATGGTCAATAGATCATAAGGGGTACAGCCTGAAAATATACATCAAGTTAACATTTCTCCACCTATCTATCAGTCAAGGAACATCATAGAAAAGAATGAAGAAAGATTATAAGAACCAGAATGCTAGGAATTCTTTAGTCTTAGACATCCTCTCATGGAATTGTATATAAATCAGATTAGAAAATTTCTATCACAATAGACATGGTAAATTGAAAGGCGGAAAATGTCAGTAAGTCAAATCTGGGGGGGGGGGCAGGAAGCATACAGGTACCTGATGATTTCTGACAGAGGGAAAGTTAGCTCTCCTAGAGATGAGCTCCCTAATTGGTTGTCTAATACAAAGTGGTCAGCTCTGAAATTACACATGCACAAACAATAAAAATAAACTCAAGAGGCCCTACTTTTACATCTGTGAATATACATAAATACATATGTATGTGACTGTGCACATCAGTGCATGTGTGTGTATGTACGTGTTTGTAAAACAGTAATTTGGGAGGGAGAGGTTATCAAATTGGGAGTCAGGCTGAGGCATGGAAGGAAATGAAGAGAGAGGACATAGGAGGGCAAGTGACAATAAAGTGCAAGGTGAAAATTGATGTGATGACATTTTAATTAGAAATAGAAAAAAGAAAAAATATATAGACATGACAATAAAATAAACATTTAGAAGCACTAAAAATGATAGATGATGCACGAGGTGGATGCACATACTCAGAGCTTGAATAGTCCAATATTCCTCCCTTCAGATTTGAGAGCTGGAGAGTCCTAAAGTCATGCAACAAGAGGAATAATGTGTGCATATCCTGTCTGAGGCTGAAGGACCAAAAACTTGCTTAAGAATTTCTGGTATGAGTCTATGTTCAGAGGATGAAGAATGAGGAGTCTGATGGTCACAAAAAATAATAACATCAAGGGAATACACATGTAAGAAATATTGAACCATCTCATGCAGAGTCATTCTCTACCCTGAAGTATGCATTACCAAGTTGCTATAAAACTCACTTGAGTCAAGTTGAAAATTAAGATCAACCATCAAAAAGTCATTGGAAGATAACACTTTTTTCTTTATAGGATAATTCTAACATGAAAGGAAATACTATATTAGGAAGAACATGATATTATATAGATTGTGAGTTGTTATTAAATAGCTCTCTTTGTTAAGGTGTTAGGAAAGAAAATCCCAAGAAAAGAATTCCAGTGAAAACATTTTATTTTGAAGTCACATGACAGAATGCAAAGTATTTAGACATATCAAAGGAAGAAAAACTGTTCTGGAATATTCTATTACACTGTGTGAATATGTGTTATTGTGAGTGGTTTAATAGGAAGCTAAACAGATAATAGCTAGGCAGGATGTACTGCAAAGACCCTGGACAGAGAGATCTCTGGAAAGAAGAACAGCAGATACGCCATCTAGATGGAGAGGAAGCAAAATGGGGAGTACAGAGAAAGGTAACCAAGCTATGTAAAGGAACATAGATTAAAAATATGGGTGAATTTAACTTATGAAAGCTGGTTAAAAGCAGGCCCAACCTAGGCCAAGCTTTCATAATTAATATAAGTCTCTTGTGTCTTTCTTTGTGAGTTGGCAGCACAAAAGAAAAAAAAATCTAACTACAGTAAACAGTTATGAATGGACTTCCTTTCAGGTAACATCCATAGTGTGTGTCTATTAAATAAACTCTTAAAGAAGTTAGGAAGCTCTGTAAATTGTATGGGTCAGTACCTTCCTACTGAGAGCAGGAGGGAGCTAAGTCTCATCCATCAACTTCTTTCATTATTAGCAGTAGATTGGTCTATGGATATTAATTTACAGAAATTTACAGGTCTCAGTGCTAAGGAGTATCTTTATTTATTTATTTATTTATTTATTTATTTATTTATTTATTAGTTCAAAACAGGAATAAGCTGGTTTCACATGTCAATCCCTTCTCCCTCTCCCTCCCCTAACCCCTTCTACCCCACCCCATCCAACCCCCCACCCCATCCACCCTCCACTCCCAAGGCAGTGTAGGGCCTTCAACAGGGGATCCACAAAGTCCACCACGTCATCCTGGGCTGGGCCTAGGCCCTTCCCCTTGTTTCCAGGGCAAGAGTACATCCCTTCACATGGGATGGGCTCTCAAAGTTTCTTCTTACACCAGGGAAAAATACTAATCCACTACCAGTGGCCTCCTAGAGTCTCTGCTAAGGAGGATCTTATGTGGTTAATTTAAGTTCCTGGGCCTCAAGAATATGAGGCAAATATTAACATTTTTGGGAGTTCAGTAACATTGTCATCAAATGGCTGTTTTATTCATGTGACCATATGTTATGTAGGTACAGGGATTAGAACCTACCTTCTATTCAAAATCCATGAAAATAGATTTTTATTTTCTCTAAACAATGATGCTTAAAAAATAATCTCCTTGTATGAAATATTAGGTAGTCTCCCACTACCTACTAAATCTCATTGTTATCAGGACCCTTTCAAGGTGACCCAGGATCCACATAATATATTTGAAATATATTTTAAGATGAAAAGTACTAATAGTCTATGACTTTTATTTGGTATATATTTTTATGTCATGGAGGATTTTTGTTTTTGTTTTTCGAGACATGGTTTCTCTATATAACTTTGCAGCCTGTCCTGGCAGTCACTCTATAGATCAGACTGACCTTGAACTCACATAGATCCACCCGCATATGCCTCCCAAATTCTGGATAAAAAGCGTGTGGTAGTGTGCCACTACTACCCAGCATGATTTATTATTCTTACTCTCTCTCTCTCTCTCTCTCTCTCTCTCTCTCTCTCTCTCTCTCTCTCTCTGTGTGTGTGTGTGTGTGTGTGTGTGTGTATACAAGTGTACACATCCCATTTCCCAGGTGTGGACCTCAGAGGAAAACTAGTGAGAGATATTTCTCTCTTTATATGATGAAATCTTAGGATCAAATAGGTTATCAAGCCTATATAACAAGGTACTTTACCTGATGAGCCTATTGCTGTCTCTAGGTCATATAATTTAATCAATGCTTTTGATAATGTCTAATCTTTGAAAGAATTTCAAATATATTAGTCATTACCAAAGATATCTGAAGGTCATTCTTCCTTGTATTCTAGTCTGCCACTCCTGGTAATATATCTACCTTTCTCTGACAGTATAATGTAACCACTTGGCCTCCACCACTAAATAATTCTAGTACATTAATACAATGATTCACAACAGCATAATCTCCAGTTTCTCAGTGACTCTGTTTTACTAAGCTCTTGTCTTTAGAGTTTGCTGAGATGCATGAAGAGTTGTCTGTTCTTTTGTAGTGTGCAATACATTCGTATTAGCATATTTACTTCATGGAGCATTTTAGTCCTGTTTCTCAATACCTTTCCAAAGCAATTTCGTCATTTCAACTTCAATAATTATAGGTCATTTATTTGTTCATGCTCCAAATAGCAGTTCTGACTTGTGACTTCTTTCAGGAGTTGTTGCTAGTATGCAAAAATCGTGTTTCAGAAGAATGTATACAAGAATTCTTTTGGCTACCATGGTAATGCAAGTTTTAATCTCAGTATTGGGGAGTCAGAGGCAGTAGGAACTCTGCAAGTTCAAGACCAGCCTGTTCTGCATATTCCAGGGCAGTAAGGGTTACATAGTCTGTCTTTCTTCCTCTCTCTTAGACACACACACACACACACACACACACACACACACACACACACACACACACACACACACACACACACACGAGAAAGAGAGAGGAAAAAACAGAGATTTCTCTGTATCTAATGTAATTTTCTCTGTCATTTCCTTCTTAATTGATTTCTGTTATTTCAGGAGATTCACTGAGGATACACTTCATGTTCTTTCTTTTTTTTCTGCAGATTTTTTTTATATTTGAGTTAGAAACAAGATTGTTTTACATGACAATCCCAGTTCCCTCTCAACTAAAACCCTACCTATCCCATATCCTTTCTGCTCCCCCTGGGTGGTGAGGCCTTCCATAGGGTGTCATCAGATTCTATTGTATCCTTTGGGATAGGGCCTAGGCCCACCCCCGTGTGTCTTGGCTCATGGAGTATTCCTCTATATGGAATGGGCTCCCAAAGTCCATACCTATGCTTGGGATAAATACTGAACTTCTGGAGGAAGTCCGGTAGATTTCCAAGTTTTCCTTACAGAAACCCATGTTCCTGGGGTCTGGATCAGTCCCATGCTGGTATTCCAGCTATCAGTCTGGGGAGCAAGAGTTCCCCGATGTTCAGGTCAGCTGTTTCTGTCAGTTTCACCAGCCTGTTCTGGACCCCTTTGCTCTTCACTTGTCCCTCTCTGCATCTGGATTCCAGTTGAGTTCAGTGATAAGTTGTGGGTGTCTGCTTCTACTTCCACCAGCTGCTGGATGAGGACTATCGGGTGGCATATAAGTCAGTCGTCAATCTCATTATCAGGGGAGGGCATTTAAGGTAGCCTCTCCTCTGTTGTATAGATTGTTAGCTGGTGTCATCATTGTAGATCTCCAGACCTTTCCCTAGTGCCTTATTTCTCTGTAAACCAAAAATGTCTCCCTCTATTATGGTATCTTCATTCGTATTATCTTCTATTCTTCCCCTGACTCAATGTTTCTGCTCCCTCATGTCTTCCTCACCCCTCCTCTTCTCCCCTTCTCATTCTCCTAGCTCCCTTCCCCCTCCTCCCATGCTCCCAATTTGCTCAGGAGATCTTGATTATATATGTCTCTCTTAGGGTCCTACTTGTTTACTAGCTTCTCTGGCAGTGTGGATTTTATGCTGGTAATCCTTTACTCTATGTCGAAAATCCACATATGAGTGAGTACATACCATGTTTGTCTTTTTGTGATTGAGTTACCTTGCTCAGAATGGTTTCTTCTACTATCTGTTTTCCTTCCAATTTCAACATTCCATTGTTTTTTCTGCTGAGTAGTACTCCATTGTGTAAATGTACCACATTTTCTCTATCTATTCTTCAGTTGAGGGCCATCTAGGCTTCTTCCAGTTTCTTCTATTATTTTAATGCTCAGATTTTCAGGTTTTAGAGGAGGTTTCCATGCCAACATTCCTTCAATCTATAAGATAGTTGACTCCATCATCATAAAATATCATAAAGACTTTGTGGCATTCACACAGAACTGTGACTAGATTGTTAATAATTGATAACTTTAATTTTTTACATGGTACAAATAACATTAACAATGATAAACCAGCCTGCCTACATCTTAAGCTTGAAAGCCATCTTATAGTAACAACATATCAAATTCATTCCTGGTTATGAATAAATTTGTTTTCAAGGATTGTGCTATACCTCACCTGTCACCTTTACTACAAATGGTTCTATACTGCCTGCATCAACAATTATCAACGATGCCTTTTTTATCAACAAGTTGTTATGACTACCTTGTTATGACCACCTTGCAAACACATCTTTGTTTCAAGAGTTGTTATAAACAACTCCTTATTCTTATGTCTGCTTCTGCAGTCTTACCTATTTGCCTGCAAATGTCCCATTTGGAAATTCCTACTCCCAAGATGCAAAAATCCTTATTCCCTCATGTCCAAGACTAATCTATTGAACCTCACCTTAGAGAGACACAACACCTGTACTTGATTAATCAGCTTGATTTAATTAATTTGGCCAAGATTTGGGTCAGTAGTCTTTCTCCTCACACCTGTAGTATTGACAAGAACAGTGAACAGCACCCAAACAACTCTGATTACCAAAATAAATTTGGTTTTATTATTTCACCATACTACAAACATATTGAAGATTTTATCTTAATAACTGAAGCTTCGTTGAATTATTTTATGGTTTCAATGAAATTCAGATGTAGATTATGAAACAGAAAGTAAAGAATTAAAAGACAACTAATAAGCCATTATATCTGAGTGACTGGAACTGGTTTCCCATGGTAAGTTATGGAACTGCTTAAAACACTTCATAGGCATTCCAACACTGGATGGGATATGGAAAAGAAAGGCTTTTCTACAGTGTTTTTATTTGTTCCTAATTGAGGAGTGTGCCATAAGACTTGCTCACTCTTAGCATTTTTGTCTCATAGTGAGACATACAAACAACTTTCCATCATAATTAGGCCTAGAAATACAAATGCTGTTTTCTAAATCTGTTCCTGTTACTACAGAACTGTTTGCAGATTGCTTTACATAGGGAAAGGTCTTTAATTACAAAAAGGAGCATAAAAAGGGAAAGGGGAGGAGGGAGACCCACCTCTGCAGACAGGAGCAGCAGGAGAGAAGGAAGAGGAGCATAGAGCGAGATAAAGAAAGAAATTAAATGAGAGAGTAACAGACAGAGAAAGAGAGAGGGAGAAAGGGACGGTGGGAGAGAGGGAAGGGGAGACAGGGGTGGGGGATGGGAGGTAGGCAGGTCCTTTTAAAGGGAGCATAGTGACTATGCATAGGTGGTGCTCTTAGTGGCTGCAGCTGAGGGTGTATCCTGTGAGAACCCCAAAGACAGGGCAGTACATATGCCCGAGTACTAACAACTATTGCAGTTTTTCGTCTATGGCTTAATTAGTTATTAAAAACAATACTTCTGAAATTTCTTTTATAAAAACTGATATGCAGTTGTAAATACATATCAATGAATACTTTAATACTTATTTTTACTATGGTAAAATAAAGTTGGTATGAATAGAAAACAGTTTTAAAAATTGCATTCATCTAAAACACACTTATTAATTCTGAAATTACTATCATTTCAAAGTTATTTTTTTTGACTAATTGAAAGTAAATATTGAAGTAAGATTTTTAACTTTAGTTCCATGTCAGAAGTTTTCCAGCCCATTATGCAATTAAGAAACACTTTCCCTTTTTTTCTGAGTTTTGGTCTTATGATAACCATATCTGAAGATTTTTGTCAATAAACAGGAAAGCAATTGGGTGACTGTAACTCTTCATACAGTGAAAAATCTTCAGGAATTTTATCCTAAAATGCCTTCTTTATCGATACCCTCAAGCATTTCAGTTCTTCACAGTTAACGCTCTTATTAAAAAAGTGAAGAAATGCTGGTCTCTGACCTTGAGCAGATTTCCACTTTTATAACTGAGAACTGTAACTTTTAAAGTTTTAATAATTTTTAAGGAAAGGTTAAGGTGAGGACAAATCTCAAGAATGTTTTACTTTTCCACTTATATTTTTATACCAAGCAGAGTGGCTTCTAAGTAACTCTCAGAAAAAAGAAACAAATGTGATATGTTTCTATGATACACTATATATTTTATATATGATGTATTATGCTCTTCTCTAGTATGTGAGCTTCTTATTGAATATTGAAACTAGAATATTCTGTGAGATTCCACTACAAGTAGTAAATGTTTCAAACTTAAAGTCATTTCAAATCAGCATTTTTATTTCCTTACAATGCAATTATAGGTACTCTATTTGATTTTTCTGTATACTATAAAATAGAATAATTGGAAACCAATTTATGAATAATTTAACTTTACACTGAAGAGATTTCTCTGCAAGAAAAGAACTAAACATATTTGAAGTGAGAATATGCAGAATTATTGTATTGAGAGATTTGATAAACTTTCTTGACATGAGAGTCAAAACTTCATTGTAGTTCCTTGAAAATGAATTAAATAATAATGGTGATCTTTAAAGGTACTTTAATAATCAGATATTATTACAAAGACTCATAAATTTCACGGCATTTAACATCTTTTGATACATTTATGCTGTGTCAGAATCACCCATGTAACATTTTTATAGAAATAGGGGAAATATTTCTTTTTGCTTTGGATGAAGATAGTTGCTCAAATGTTATTTTACATATGCATGATAGCATTTTACTAACAGAACAATTCATTCAGCAGTAGTAATTATAATAATCATGTCTCCAGCCAGTAGAATGTATAGATTTATATGTTCTTGGTAAGAACATTATTAGTAATCCCCATCAGAAAAGACGACTCAGACAGTCTATAGCCAATTCAAAATACTTATTTTGAATAAATATTCCAGGCAGCTAGAACTACACTCAGGTATTCAGGACCCAAATGTAGCTCAGAATATTTAATCAAGGGACTTCTACAAAAAAACCCTTTTAAAGATATCAACAACAACACCACACACACACACACACACACACACACACACACACACACACACACACACACACAAACATACATCCCTGTCCCTACCCCCATAAAAAACACCCTGTTATATTGCTTGGCAGCTACAGGGGGAAGTTTTGCTAAATCAAAAAGCTTCACACAAGCTAAGATAAGCAATTAGATGGAGGGGTAGGTTTGCAGAAGCAGACAATTTAACACAGGCTAAGATAAGTTACCTGGGACATCATGACCTCAGATTCTTAGAAAAGAGTTGAGTACTTTTTCACAGTGCTTTCCATTAAGGAGATCAAATCCTAATTAAAACTAAAATGGCCTCATAAAGAATCAAAGATGGAGGAATCTCTGCATTTTCTTGCTCTGTCATAACATAGTCATATTTACACATTTGGAACATAATTTATGGAATTTCCATTTATTTTATTTTTTTTGCTCAGTGATTGGTAATAAATAGCTAAGAATGAGATAAATATTTAAAAAGGTAAAAATCTCTGTTGCTTTTTATTTCTGTCCACTTCTTCCCTTATTCCTCCTCAATTTTCTGTATCTTAATAGTAAATAATTCCCTGTGGATAACTGCCTCAGTTAGTATTTCTATTGCTGTGATTAAATGCCATAACCAAAAAGCAAATTGAGGAGGAAATGGTTTATTTATACTCGCACAGCACTGTACACCATTGAAGGATTCAGGACAGGAATTCAAATGGGGCAGGAGCTGGTACAGAGGCCATGGAGGAGTCTGCTTACTTGCTTCCTTCTATGGAATTGCTGAGCCTGATTTCTTTTAGAGAAGTTGGGAGATCTGTGAAGAACTGGGTTGATAAAGAAAAAAAAAACATGATTAGTGTATATTGATGAAACAATTTTAATACAAATTTTTAAGAATACAAGGGAGTACAGACAATTAAAGAATGCTGACTGTGCATTAGTCTTCCCTAGAGACATGCAGATCAATTGGTTGCCTAATACCAACCTAATACCAAATGGTGAGCTGTGAAAACATACATACAAGCAGTATTATACAGATTGAGTCCCCTTTTAATGTATTTTGGAACATATGTATGTATGTAACAACAATGACAAAAAGACCATAAATATATGATGGAACAAGAAAGGGTATATGAAAGACTATGGAGAGATGAAGGGGAAGTTATATAATTACATTATTATCTCAAAAAATAGAAATGTTTTAAAGGTAAGAATTTTGAAAGATAGTGCCTTTAAGTATAGCAGTATTACCTCTCTATCTGATGTCCCCACCACTGCTTTGCAGAGGTTTCATGACTGATGGTTTCCCTTTGTTTTGTAAGTATGAGAACTTCATGGAACCATTACCATGTTGATACTTGATATTTAAAGCAATGTGAATATTTGTTGCTGGTTAGTTAGTCTTAGTTCTATTGCTGCAGAATAATCTCCTATTCTCTCCTATTTGAGGTAAATGACATTTTTTTTGCAAGAATGACCATCAAGTGTTTGTTTGTTTTGTTTTTTATCTTATATATGCTACTGAAGAAAATCTGTAGTTTTAAAATTGCTCTTAAAGCTTTCACTGGGCAGGAAGAAGACACTAGCGCCTTGACAGTCTTTACTGGTTTGCTGTATTGATATGCTTGCAGCTATCACCTGCTCCAGGGAGGAACAGTGAGCTCCATTTTGTTACCATTTTTTCAGTTCTTTCTACATTAGTACAGGCCTTAGTATTAGCACCCTTGACAATTGGTTAGATTTTTTAATCTTAGCAAGTATGTGTGCTACTCAACTATTCTGTTGGTGTTTCCTGCTTTTCTAGTGGAAATGTTCAAAAGTAAATGCTTCATATTGCTGAGTTACTCATGGGACGCTTCTCTTTGTGAATTTACCAGCTCATACTGCCTCATCAATAACTTTGGAATTCAATGGTAATCCTTAGTAAACTATTTTTTAACGTGAAAATGGCTAATAATTATTGTTTCCTCTTAAAATATAATAGATATTTTCCTAAGTAAAAAACTTCCTATCTGAGGTTTTCAAAGGGAAGAGCTGCTAACAAGCAGTCCCTGTAGGGGACATGTTTTCCACTTAGGGTTTTCCCTCTTTTCATCTACCTCCCAGAGCTACCTTAGCATCTCTAAATGAGTAATTAGCACTCTCCCTGCTGATTGAGAATAATGGGAACCTCTACTCAAAAAGGTCAGAATTTGAGAACAGATCATATTAGAGTCTAACCTTTCCTTTGAAAAGCTTCATTCTTTAATTTGCACCATCCTATGGAAAAATTAACTACCCTCATTTCCAGTATATTCACAGGAATAGAAAAATAAGACCAAAAGAACATTAAAATCAATTATTTTTTTTTAGGTAGTTGAGTTTTACTGAACAGATTAAGTTCAGTCTTATATTTAAGCTTTACAACTAAATGATTGTGATAAATAAAAATTAAAAAATATACCATACTGGTTATCATTATGCAGTGTTTATTAAATATTGACTTTAACATTTTATATATAAGTAACAGAAATAATTTTTGTTTTATGTTTGTTTTATGTTTGACTTTAAAACGTGGTGGTCTGATAAGATACAGGGGCTTATTCCAATTTTTTTGTACCTGTTGAGGTTTGCTATATTGCCAAGTATGTGGTCAATTTTAGAGAAGATTCCATATGCTGAGAAGACAGTATATTCTTTTGTGTTTGGATGGAATGTTCTATAGATGTATGTTAAACCCAATTGGCTCACAACTTAGTTCTTTTGTTTCTTTGTTAAGTTTCTCTCTGGTGGTCCTGTCTTGGGGTGAGAGTGGGGTATTGAAGTCTCCCACTATAATTGAAAAGATATGTGCCACACAACAGTTTAGGCTGGAGAGGATTTGAAAAAAAGGGGAACTGATAGCTAGGAAACCAGCCTAGGACTGTTCCAGACCCCCTGAATGTGGATGTCAGTTTGGAGGTCTGGGCAATCTATGTGGCCTCTGGTAGTGGATCAGTATTTAACCCTAGTACAAGAATGGACTTTGGGAATCCACTCCACTCCACATATAGGGACGGTCTCTCAGCCTAGACACATAGGGGAGTGTCTAGACCCTGTTCCAATAATTTTAGATACTTGTGCTTAATTTAGAATACCCCAGAAGAAGTTCTTGTCCTGCTTGAGTTCCTGCTCTCACCACTTTTGATGATGAACTATTATTTGAAACAGTGACCAATAGGAACTCTTTTTCCCCAAGTTGCTTTTGGTCCTGGACATTCATCACAGCCATAATAACCCGAAGGAAGACTGTAGGCAGTGGATACATCTTCACATGGACTTGGAGGAAGAGAATTAAAAAGATAGGGGAAAAAAACACATGTTACTTAAAAGAAATCCCCCTAGAGCTGAGCCAAATGGTGGCAGGCAGCAACCAGATAGCTTTAGAGAAACTGTATTAGTGGCCAATATACCAGACAAAAAGTGTTCTTAGCAGCATCCAAAAGAAAAATGATGTAAGAAGTGAAGAAAAAAGAATAGTTACATCTTCAAGATTTAGCACTCAGCTATGTGGGAGTGCTGATAACCAAGACAACTCCATGGGATGTCAAAGGATTTGATTTCATTGAGGTGGGGCAAATGTAGAAATGGAAAGTAAATTATCTCATTAAAGGACTGATTATTGCTCCTATTTAGTTAACATGGTGTAAGGTGAACCTTTATGAGAGGTTGTCCATTGGTCAGGAGATTGTCTTGCCCAAATGAATTCTCTTTTAGTGAGGAGACACTGGCATATCTCCACCTAGAGGTTGACCATAATCTTAACCTTAAGACAACTGTTTATTTGATTAGTCAGAACATTTTCCTGATAATCAAAGAAATACATAGAAAACACTGTACTATGATTTGCTTTCCTGCTCTTAATTACTATTGATTGTTTTATATCTTCTAGCACACTAAATGATCAGCTGGGATTTTTGGATTCCTGTTCTATGTACTAGGATACTCTTGAATATTTAAAGCTGATATTCATAAATGAATGAAACATGCATGATCATCTTTCTGGACCTGGCTCACCTCACTTAGAATAGTTCTTTCCAAATTCATTTTTTTCTAGTTTAAATAAGAAACAAGCTTGTTTACATGTCAATTCCAGTTCCCTCTCCCTCCCCTCCTCCCCTGCCCCCATTGACCCACCATCAGATTCCCTTTCTGCTGCCCAGGGAAGGTGAGGTCTTCCATGGGGGAACTTTTAGAAGACAGAAATGAGAGTAGTGTAGTGTAAAATATTATTAATGTAAATGTATGACAGATTACACCGTAGAAATTTCAGAGCACAGGAAGGAAATACACACAGAGCATGCTGATAAATTAGAATGTAGGCTCTTGATGATTTATGAACTCTAGCTATTAAGGAAGGGAAGAGAAAGGGCAATTCTTCCTAGAATACATTGGAAAACTCGGTGAAAATGTATTGAGTGAAAATGACATATTGACATAGTTATGCAAGAATGCTTTCAGTATCTTTAACTCTGTTGAATTTGATGTATCTACAGTGATAAAGTTGACTATGTTGATGTGTGAGAGTTCTTTACACACACATGTGGATTTACATATACATATGTATTATGAGGCATTTATACATTTGAGATTCATTGCTTTAGTGAAATAATTTTAAAGAGACATTAAGAATTAATTATCTGTTTCATTCAGTCATATTCTAAATGGGAAAGTGGATCAAATTCTCATCTGTAACATAATACCCTATACAAAATACCTTCTCATGTTAAAATGATAATTGGAAAGACATGGTCCATCAGAATCTGACATACATAGTAGAGTCAGTATTTCCACATAATCATTATTATTATTTTATAGTTTATTATAGTTAACATATAATTAGCAAGGTAGGACATGAAGTAAATTAGAAAACTAAAAATTAAAGTCATAAATCTCAGTAGCCAGTACAGTTTCTAAATAATTTTTTCTTCTGGATTAATGCTACTTCCAAATGAAGCAAGACAAGGAAATAAAACTTTGGAAAACCTAAATTTGGGAGATGAAAAGAGATGAGCTTAACCAATATCATTGCAAATTTTGGGGAAATGATAAGACACTAAGAACTGGTTACAAAATACTTCCTGAGTAATAACAGAGTGGATAAAAGCAATTCTGTCTATTACATAGGAGATCAGGATTACTGTCAAGTAGCCAATCTTTAATGACAATGAAGAAACAGCACTTGAAAAAATGATTGTTCACATGTCCGAGAGCAAGTTCAACAATTTTATCCACAAAGCATGAAAATGCTAATGTTTCATCCTTATTATGAAGCTTCTAATGAAAAACTGAAAATGAAATAACAAGCCTTCATTCCAATGATAATGGCTAAAGCTAGTATGCCACATAGTGATATCACGCTCCCAATTCAAGTTTCTACAAATTAATATTGCATTTTTATAGCCCTCTGCAGGAATTGAGTGGCTCAAATTAATAGACTTTATGTAATGTGTTGTACATATTCATAACTTTTGATGACATTTAAATTATGTTCAGAATTTTCACAGCTTTATTGTCTAGAATTTTTTGTTGTTTATTCCTTTGTTTTGTTTGTTTTCCCATCAAACCTTAGTTGTAATTTGGCCAAGACTATGACTTCTATAGGAATATGTAGATTCCTCCTCATTAGATATATAAATGCCATCATTTTATTTTAGCCAGCAGTTTATATACAAGAGGAGATGGAAAAACATCACCTGCTAGCAGAACCCATTCCCACCCCTGCCCAAAGCCAACAAAGCAAGAAGGGGATGGGGCAAGGCATAATGTTTCAATAACAAGAAAGGTCCATAGCAAGATGTTAGTGGGTGAGGCTTAGAAAAACAGGAGGTACCTGTGGTTATGCTGGAAAACAACTCACAGAGCCCCCGTGGGGGCTGGGTCCCAAAAAGTCTCAGTAAATGTTTCTTTAGAAAACACTTTATCAACTACAGCAAAAGGCCTATATATATTTTCTTTTTCATTTAATTTATTTTATGTCCGATATATGTATATGCACACATTCATATATATATATATATGAATATGCTTATATTTGGAGGCCAGTGGTTGATATTGGGTAGCTTCCTCATATATCCTACATATTATTTTTTTTCTGAGATGACCTCATTAACCCTGGTGCTAACCAATCAAGCTATATTGACTGGCTAGTGGGATCTAGGAACTGTCCTGTGTCTGCCTGCCCATCACCATTACTGGGAGTACTGATATGAACTGCTACACCAAGCTTTTATGTGGCTGCTGGAGATTCAAATTTTTTACCTCAATCTTGCAGGCCAAGAACTTTACTTTTAATCTTAGCCATAGTCTATTTACAGATTCATTCATATCAACACCTTTCTTAATCTTCTATGTACATTAGCAATACGGTTAAATTACTTCTTCACATGTTACATCTCATTTCACATATGGATATGGAAAATTAAGGCAAGAAAATCTATCAGTTATCTTAAACTACGCTGATACATTTCTAATTGTTCATATTTCATGTAGCTATCTTTTATAGTATCAAGAGATACTTTGTTTTTCTAAACTCCCCTTACTCCAGTGTGCTGTTTAAATCTCTTATTCTTTTCTACATTGTAATTTTGCCTTTTGTAGAATATCATGTAATTAGCATTATGCATTATGTTGCCTTTTCTCACTGCTGTCACAAAGTATCTAAAAATATACAATTTAAGAGAAAATGAGTTTATTCATTTTTGTAGTTTAAAAGTACATACATCATCATCTTGAAATAGTCATGTTAGGAAGAATCAAAGTCTCGTTAGTCATATTTCATCCAATCAGGAAGTGGTGTGGAGACAAAAAGTAGGGCCAGGCTTTGTGACCTCCAGCCTCCCAAGACTGATGATTTTATTTCAGTCCCTGTATTAATATGGTAGAAGAAGAACACACACACACACACACACACACACACACACACACACACACACACACACAGAGAGAGAGAGAGAGAGAGAGAGAGAGAGAGAGAGAAATTAACAAATAATGAAATAAACAACCCAAAATTTACATCTAGAGACACATAGCATAACTAGTAAAACATAATTTGAAGAATGTAGACTTTTGTCAGGCTTATCATTGTAAGAAACACTTGTCATCGTAATAGAGAAGGCATGATAGAGGGACCAGACGGGTCAGGTATTCAGAATGTCTACATAATCAGGAAGCAGGTAGAGTATAGAAAGTAAGGCTGGGCTTTAAAAATTCAAGTTTCACATGCAGTATCTCACTCCTTCTAGTAAGACTTTACCACCTAAAGTTAAACAAGTTTCCCAAAGAATGTTTGAAACTGTGAACAAAGTGTTTATAAAGGGAGCCAATAGGGAACAATTTACATTAAACTAGCAACAGATTTCCATACTTTTTTTTCACCCTGGCCCCTTTCACTTAGTAAGGTATAAATATTTCATGTGACTTTGGTTTATTTGCTTTCATTACTGAGTAGCACTTCATTTTGAATGTAATATATATCAATTCTCTTATTTTAATTTTAAAATGCATTTACTTGATGTATTTAGTTATTAATAGCATACCAAAATTTCTATTTAATTGAAACTATAGTATTTTCAGTAGAGTACAATATAATTTTCATAGATTTTTCCTTAACACAGAAGCACAAACATGACTTAAGTTCATTTTCTCAAAGCTGTAGCATCAGAAGTATGAAATTATAGGCAGATGTGGTGGCAGCCACCTTTAATCTCAGCACTTGGGCAACAGAGGAAGGTAGAGCTCTGTAAGTTTCAGGCCAGTCTAATCTACATAGGGAGTTCCAAGATAGACAGAACTACATGATAAGATACTGTCTCAAGAAAACAAAAGCAAAACACAACAGCAAAACAATAAAAAGTTTGAAATTATGTTACCTACAGTGTCATGGTTAATTCAAACCTACAGAGGAGAATTTGTTCCTATATTTTCTCTTAGTGTCTGTTATATTTGGGACTTGTTGGCATCTAATGCCTCTTTCCATATGCTATTCTCTGTGTGTCGTCTTCTATCATGTCTCCATGTATTGCCTACCTCTTCATTATTTCTTATAATGAAATGGTTCATTTTGTATATAGAACTCCTATATCCATCCATATGGCCTCATCTTAATGTACATATTTCTCATTTAAAATTCAATTTCTCTATTTTAGGGAATATTAGTTGTTCTCAGTTTGGAGTACTACAGGAAAATGCTTTCAATATTGATAAGATGCATATGCCTATGTAAGTTTCTGTGATAGTAAGGCAATTTTTTATTCATGTATTTAGTTCATAAATAAAGTCATACACAATTATGATACAGAATACAGTATGTTCACAATGGCATGGCTAAATTAAACCAATTAACATGTTATATCACACATATTCATCATTATTGTTTTGAGAACACTTATAGTATACTATCTCACAACTTTTAAAATATAGCATATTTTTATCAACCATATTTATCATGCTCTCAGTAGACCTCAAGACTTCACAGAGTCTATGCCTCTTGTCCAACTGCAGTTTTATATCCTTAAACCAATCCTTTCCCCATTGTTAAAAGTCCTACATTGAAGCCTAATAGCCATAATTCTGCTCTCTGTTCCCATAAGTTCATCATTTCTAGGTTACACATAAAATTGAAATTGTGTGACATTTGTCTTCCAGTGTGTCACTTACTTTTTTTTTGGCAAGCATATAACTTTACTACTTACTAAAGATGAAATCAAATTTGCAAGGAGATAGCATAGTAACAAAAATTTCAACAGAGATAAGAATTAAAATTATGTGGTTAAATTTCCCTTTAGATAGAACTGTTTATCTAAGACTCATATGTAGGTTATCAGGCTCCTCTGTGTACCAGAGGTGATGATATTTCTACACTCAAAACACATAAAAGCTAAAATTTTGGATCCAAGTAACAAATGAAAATGAAAACATAGTAAACCAAGGTAAAAATCATACTGTGACTTTTTGAGCCATAATATATGAGACCACTAGATGTGACATTGCTATCTCTAGCATTAAACAAGTGAGGTAAAGTAAAGCCAATAAATAAGAGAGCAAGAAGGAAAATAAAGCCCAGAAATTGAATGACAGCTTCTGTGTTGGCCTACAGTTTGCAGAGAACTTTTTCATCTAATGCACACACTTAACAGAAAGCAGGTAGACAGCCAAAAGGGGGCCTTTTAGGATGAGCAAAACATAATCAAGTTCACTTCTTAGAGTGCAAACCTGTCTGCTCATAGGATCATTGCTCTTAAAAGGATTCAATCTTCTGAATAAAGCTTCAAATATTCTGGCCCTCTATATTTACCAACCTTTCACTCAAAGCCGATTCCATTAGGTAAATATATCTACATAAAGACAAAGCAAATAAACTGTACATGGCTGTATTAGTTAAAATGTTTTACTTATATGTTCACAAAATTACATTCATTTTAAGGGTGAATTTTAAATTTCTAATGTTTGCAGAAAATACTTTCTAAAATCTGCCAAAAGTAAAGAAACATAAATTTCCAGGTAAACAGATGGAGCTGGATAAAATCGTTCTGATGTAACCTACATTCAGATCCAGAAAGACAAACTTGCACATGTTCTGCCATTTGTGGATGTTAGTTTTAAATCTTTAGATATGTGTATTTTGTATGGAATACCCACAAAATCAGGAAATTCGCAGAAGCCATGTTCAGGACCTCTTTCAATAACGCAGTAGTATAGGAACTAATGGGAACAATGCAACAGGGGTGACCAATTTCGGTTTGGGATAAAATTGCTGTATAGAGGAGACGTTCTGAGAAGGGCAACTAATACTAAAGATATTTTGAAAAAGTCATGTTTAAGCCTACAGTTGTAGGAGCTTCCTAAAATAAATATATATAAAAAGACATATAAAAAGAGTTTTAATGAAGTTTCCCTATAGTAGGTTGATGATGCCCATAATAGACAACTAAGACTAATAAATAAAAATAGCATTAGTAATGGCATAAGATATATTGGCTAATAAGTCTTACAGACCCTCAAACATAATATGCTATTGTCAGTGTTGCTGATTTCCCTCTTGTATTTTATGGTAAATCCTATTTCTGTGCTACAAGCCACAAAGTCACATAGTGATTATACAACTATCATATCATGAGATAACTCAGAAGAATTAAGGATTCTTCTGATAGATAAAACCAGTAAAAAAGCTATGTTTGTTGTTATAATCTTGCGGATAAAGTGTCTGTTTCTTGTTGTAGATTCTTATTGTAGCTTATTCTTTTTGGCAACAAATGGGATTTACTTCCCAGACTTTAGCACTATCTCATCATTTACTGGGAAGAATTTCTCCCATGCATTTGGAGTTTACTGAATACACTGCTAGCTATGTGTAAAACCTCTTCTTCATTTCCCACTATCAGGTACTCGTTCCCCTCTCCTGTATAATTGCGGAGATCTGCCTTCCTGCAATTACCCTAATTGATAAGCATTTGGTCAGAGTTTGGGGCCTAGGCAAAAGCATTGCATCTAAAACATTCCTAGATATTCAAGGACATAGAATTACTACACGCCCAGCCCAAAGCTGTAGATTCATAGCTGCCTATAAGTGTAGAAAAAATAAGTATGCTCTGATTTTACCTCACTCGCAGATAGAGAAGTAATAACCTAAAGTAACCCTATAGTAAACAATTCTGAAGCATTGCCTTTATCCCAAGATCTAAGCTCAGAGATTTACTGCTCCCTCCTGTTTTCCCCAGAAGATAAAGGCAAAGGTAATCAGATGATTTGCTCATCCACACAGAAAAGTAAATGTTCCTAAATGTCTGTGCAGCCACTGAGGCCAGAGCACTGGAAGGTGGCAGGTTTTTTTTCTTGTAAAAATTTAATTTAGAACTTCTCTTTGACCTACAGCCCTAAGTAAATGATGCTAAAAGTTTTTCCTAGAAGTTTTAGTTTATTGATCTCATCTGCCTTGCTGACCCTGAGAAACTGAAGCCTCACATTATATTGCAAGAAGAATTACTGTAGAAAATATATATATACCCATAACCCCAAGAACTGGAGTGAGATCTAGAAACAAAGAGATATAAGGTAAAATAGAAATGGAAGAGGAGAAGGAGGAGGAGAAGAGGCAGAAGAAAAAGAAAAATGAGAAGAAGAAGAAGAAGAAGAAGAAGAAGAAGAAGAAGAAGAAGAAGGAAGAAGAGGAAGAAGAGAAAGAAGAAGAGGAAGAGGAGGAGGAGGCAGAGGAGGAGGAGGAGGAGAAGGAGGAGGAAGAGGAGAAGGAAGAGGAAGAAGAAGAAAGGAGAAGAATAGAACATTCAGAGGAGCAATTGTGTGTGAGTCAATTCTTTTGTCCCTAAGATTTTAGTTCCTTTGCTTATTTTTAGTTTTTTTTTTTTGAACACTGAGTGGAATTTTTAAAAGCAGGGCTTTTAAGCTTTTTCATATTTCTGAAGACATAAATACTTGAGTCTTACAACATGGCAAAATCAACAGGCAATCCCCTGGAAGTTTCATCCTTTCAAATTTGCTTTCCTGGTGTTTGAAAGTGCTGTGTATACTTATTGGAAATGAAAAGTAGTCATCAATCTTACCCAGATGTTAACCATTTCAGCTACAGTAGTAACTGGCAAGATATGACCTCAAGTTCAATAGAGGCACAGCTTCTGTGGGAACAACCAAATAATTTATGAATGGATTTAGAATCTACACCATATGTTGAAACCCATACACAACACAATTTCTGGACCAAGAATTTTTGGCTATCCAAATCATAGTCCTTAAGAAGAATTTACTACTATTATACAGAATACTTGATGCAATAGTAATGAGTTACAATTGGTGAATTTGGTGACTTTCATCAAAGAACCTTCTTTCACAGTAGAGGGAGATTTACACTAATACCCACAATTGATCCAGGTGCCGAGAATTGGAGTCTGTGAAATAATTGTCTCTAAATGAGTTATCTGTATCACACTCCTTGTCCATAAGATTCATTTTTGAAGTGCAGGCAGAAAGGATGCAAGAGACAGAGACAATGGATAACTACAGTATAAGACTATATGCTATGCACAACAGAGCATATATACATCAAAACAGTTGAGGCACATGTACAAGACCTGTGCAATCTCAAGTCAGATCAAATAAGAGAATGAAGACAGGAGGTAGGTATGAAATTCACATCCAGCTGAAGAGCTTTGTTAATCTATAGCTACAGGGAGAGAGAGTCAGTTTTGTTATGGATGTACCCCTAGTACGTGGAGAATGCAACAGTGGAAGTATATAACTCAATAGTTAAGGGCAGTATGAATTAGACTTAATCTTCTTTTTTTCCTAACTGATGTTGCTGATGTTTTTGTAGATACAGTGTTGAGTGGGTAAGAAATTGGGGGTTGATCTGGGAGTAGTTGTGAGAGGGTGGTTAATATGATCAAAATGTCAAGAATTATATAATATTCTTGGGGCTTGAGAGATGGCTCAAAGGTAAAGAGCACTTGCTCTTTCAGGAATCCTGAGTTCCACTCTGAGTACACAGAGGGAAAATAACAATGACTTGGAATTCTAGTTCCAGGTGCTCTCAGTCCCATCTCTGACCACTGTGTGCACCTGCTCAAATGTGTTGCACATATACACACTCAAGCACACACATCCAAATGAAATTAAATAAATTAAGAAATATCTATAAAATACGTTAGTTGAAATTTTCAGAGAAGTCATAAAATATATATAAACTTGTTGACTATGAAATGTGTCAAAATACACATATAAGGTAGTATACTATTTAGATAACAGTAAAAATATGTGTGTATTAAATCATACTTATCTTCCCTAAACAGAACAATAAGAAAAATAAACTATACAAAAGAAGAAATTTAATTATACACACAGATTCAAGTTTTAGGATCCAAAACTTTCAGATTTAGAAAATAGGTTGAGGGGAGGGAGGTATAAGTCAATTTCCAACATAATTATGAATTTATTAATTAACTTAAAGCAATTTTAGAAATGTTTTATATCGATAATTATTATCAATACCTAGTATCATATTTAGTTTAAATCCTACATTTATTATTAATCATTACATTAACTATCATTTTAAATTGGCATGTAATGTTGTTCAGATTAGAGTAACATGCCTTGCTTTGATGCAAGATTCTATTATATGAAGATCAATTTAGGGTAATTGTCAGATATCTGCTTCAAATTACATTATTTTTTATAGACATTCAAATTCCTGTCTTATAGCTGTTTTAAAATATTCAAATTCTAGTACTACGGGAGCCCGTTCCCATGGAGGGATACTCTCTCAGCCTAGGTACATGGGGGATGGCCTGTCCCAAATGATATGATAGACTTTGATGATCTTCCTTATCCTCCCTGGGGAGTGGATAGGGGGTGAGACGCGGGGGGCATGGGGGGCATGGGAGGATGGTAGGGAGAGGGAACTGGAAATGATATGTAAAAAAGGATTGTTTCTAATTTAAATAAAAATTTATAAAAATACTCAACATTCTAATCTTAGCTATAGATAACTCACCTTACCATAAATATATCACCCAAACAAACAGCTTTACTCCTACCTGCCTTTGGTCCTTCTCTTCCCTCTTTCAAACAAGGCCAAGACATAGAAACTTAGTTATTACTGAAAAATATACAAATTGGAATCAGATATATGGGAGAGTGGGTCAACAACAGTGGCCATTATAGACATTAAAATCAAATGAGCAATGATATATCACTTCAATGCCATAAAAATGGGTATTATTTTGAAAGCATTCAAGTAAAAACTGAAACAAAGATGTACAATGTTAATAAAAATGTAAGTTAGTACAGCTATTATTGAAATCGGTGTGATGTAGAGATTGTCCAGTAAGCTATACATACATACATACATACTTACATACATACATACATACATACATACATACATATATATATACATATCCCAGATGATTGAATTCTCATTTTTATCACTTCCTGGTCACATTTTTATCACTTCCCTAATCACAATGGTAAAAATGTCTATAAATTGATGAGCAGAAAAGAAAGCTGTTTAGACATTCACAATGGAGCACTTATTCATCCATTGAGATGAAATGTTTCCATTTTCAATCAGATAAAACTAAAGTGAAAACATTAAGTAAGATAGGCTAAATGTCATATATACTTAGAATCTACATGAGTAGTATAGAACTTACCCAAAGTTAACATATACACTAGGTAGAAGAAGGAAATTCGAAAGTATCCATCTTCAAAATCTTATGAAAGAAACTTTATAGACTTTAAAATTAGGTATCCCTAATGGGAAAATAATCAGGGAATTTCTTTGAGAACATAGCATAATTGGATTGATCTTTTTTAAAAAGTGGGGTTGTTTCCAGAGACATGTGTTTATTGAAAATGGGCCAGAGACTTAATTAATTGTCTCTTTGGAGGGACAAAGAAGACTATGAGCCAAGGAACATATTGCCTTTAAGAACTGACAAAGAAAAGCAGTGAATTGTCCCATAGAGTTAGGAAAAAGAATTGCTAACTTTCAACATCTTTTAACAACATTATTTATTTTTCTTTTTCTATGTGTGTTCATGCACATGTATTTTCAACACGGGCCATAATAGAGAACAGAGGTCAGCTTTATTGAGCCTCCCCTGCATCTCCGTGAAACATCTTTGTTTCTCTTGCTGTTCCTGCCACTCTGCTGCTTACTCATGGCAAGCTGGTCCAGGAGCTTTGAAATGGTTCTCCCAATTCTAATTCAAATCTTTCTGTGTGAGTTCCAGCATTCCAGAGACATACTACCTCATCCAGGCTCTTATCTGGGACCTGGGGGTTGAGCTTGGGTCATCAGGCTTCTGTAGCAAGTACTCTACCTGTTGAGATAGCTCCCCAAGCTGTGTAACAGCCCCTTTATTTTTACTCAATGGGACCTGTCTAACCTCTTTGAAAGCATTGCAAATGATACTTTTTCTTTTGCAATTCCCAACAGATTATTGATATAGTCTTGCTTGGTAGTTCAGGTTGCCCTTTAATTATGATCCTCCTGCTTTTAATTTGAAATACTGGGATTGCAAATATGCCACATCACACATGAATATGTTTTTGTTGTTTTAAACCCAAAACTTTATGTGATATTAGAATTACTATACCTTTTCTCAAATTAAGGATATTCTTGTGATATAGCTGAATGTCTTGCTGGAGAGAAAAATCACAAACTATTCCTGTTTTCAGATAATAAATCAATCTTTAAAATTTAAATTTGCTAATTTCAACAATGAATAGATAACTGAGAAAAAAGATTTGGCAAATTCAAATTTGTCATAATACATTCATACTAACTTTTGACTAGGGATTCATAAACCAGAAAAGATTTTAAAATTTACTGGACCAATCAGACCCAATGCATGGCCAGTAGATCATTTGTAGGAATGCAGATTTCTAGATGCAGCAAAGTGGATCTACAAACTCTACTAACAAGGTGCAAGGGCAATTTATCTTCCCTGAAAACAAAAACAAAAACTCCACACACAAATCAAATTGATGATTGACTGTGACTGATTTAGTCAGCCTCATTTAGTTTTACTGGAGACACATGTTCAATTTCCTCAATAAGAACTGGCCTTTCCCTGCCTATTTTCCAACAAGCATTTAGATGTTTCCATTTTCTTTTCCCTCTCTACAAACAGGAGGAACATTATCGAAGCCAACTCCCCTTTTGAGAGCTCTGTGCAAGGTAATCCTGGTCAAGTTGCATTCATCTCAATAAATATTTTCTCGGTCCTTAGAAAAGAGGTTAAGGACAATTTTGAATCGTTTCATTTCTTTAATCACATGACTTTAAAGAGCAACATTTTCCCCATAATATGCTGACCTGCACCACACAGAATTAATTTGATAGATGCTAATGCTAAAATGATGCTAACAGGATAGGGACCCATGTCCTTTTTTGAAGCACTCAGGATATAGAGGCACACCATTCTGGACTACATAGAGAGTCCAGGACAATCCAGACCTATGCAGTAAGACTATGTGCCAGACAAATAGAAAGGAAACAAACAGAAAGGTACTGATATGCATTGGTTGGTAGAAAAAGCCCATTTTTATTCTCAGTACTCTCAATATTTTGCCTCATCATAACATAAAAATAAAAAATCACTTTGTTCATGCAACATTCTGAGAAAAAGTAGATAATAATAGTATGTATTGTGTTTTCCTGGGCCATTAATAAACCATAATGAAAACAATAATGTATTTGAAAAATTTAAAGAAAAACTCTTGACTTAAATGTCAAATAATAAAACATCACATTCACTATTGATAACTTTCATGAATACTATTGAAAACCAGTTATATCATGCTGATTGCTTTAGAAATGCTCTTTATTATATGTATTTCAAATGCTTAATAGTAGCTACCACAGTGGGAAAAGTGAAACCTCAGTCATCACAGAAAGCAAAGTTCAAAAGGTTTGTGTTTTGCATATTAAAGTATGTATAGTAGAGAAGAAAAGCAACTGTAGAAAGAAATAATGCAAATTACTAATTGCATTAAGAAATTTCCAATAAAGTATACTGAAAATTAGAACTACAATCCAGAGCATGTTCCATTTACTCAAGTAGTACACCTTGCAGTGAGCATGTTGTTAATCTCCATGTAAATTGCTTTCCTGAGTGCTGCAACAGCCTGTATTAAAAGTAAACACAAACATAAACCTCAGTAAGCATAACTTAAAACAGTGGAAATACAGATTCAAATATTTCAGAAATTGCTTTTAGTCTAGCTCACATAAAATGCTCTTTAATTCTGCTTTATTACATTTTGAGATGTACTTCAATGTAACTATTAAAGAGATTCATAATAGATATTGAACTGAATTATATTGGAAGTGCTGATTCAACCATCCTTGTCATTCATGACATTTTATTAAGTTCTGGATGATTAAAAAATGGACTTTAGTCAACAAACCTCTGGTTTAAAACACTCATTGATTTACATTTTCATTATGCCCAAATACATTTAAACTGCTTAGTAAGTGAAGCTTCATGGACATTACCAAATCTCTCCTATTTAAAATAACAACCATTAAAAGATTAAACTAGTGTAAGAATAAATTCCAGGCATAAAAATGCGCTCTGGGAGAATGAAAGCTTCCAACATGAGTATAATATTTGTTGAATATCTAAAAGCTGAAAGGTCAAGAAAATTCATGTCTAAAAGTTTAAAATGATAAGCACTTGGTCAGAAAAGATGTTACTTGAGAGGTTTATTAAAAATGTACATTTATTTTTGAGGCACTTTAAATTTGAATGGGTCACTCATATTGCTTTGGAAGGAGAAATTGCATTACCCAATGCATTAACCACAATTAAAAAAATTAAAACATCAACTTTAACTAAATTTCCCATTCTAGGAATATTTCCTTAGGTTGCTTAATGTATGTACTTGGTTATGTTACACCAGCCACAAGAGAAATTGCATTGCATGGGATAGTCTCATTTCATGAGCTTTTGCCAAATGACTGGTTATTGTTTTCTTCTTGAGAAATTTGAAAATAATGGGTTAGGTATTTTGGATATAATTTATATTTGTATTTCTTATTTTTTTTTGTTTTTTGAGACAGGGTTTCTCTTTGTAGCTTTGGAGCCTATCCTAGCACTCGCTCTGCAGACCAGGCTGGCCTCGAACTCACAGAGATCGTCCTGCCTCTGTCTCCTGAGTGCTGGGATTAAAGTCATGTGCCACCAACGCCTGGCTGTATTTATATTTCTAATACTGTAATTAGACTAGGTTATGTGTTTCAAAGGTGAGGGTGATGATGGAGGTATTGCATTACCTTAATAGTTCATGATATAAGTGTGGCTTAGTGCTAATTTTAACATCAATCAGTTGATTGAGTAGCGCCTATAGGGTTACTCACCTGCTGAACCTGTGAAGTTGGTTTCTATTGTTTAGATTGGGAAAGAGAAACACTGTGTAAAGTTTACAACTATGGAATGACACTGTTTCTTTAACTTGTAGGGATGTGCACCAGAATAAACGTTTTGAATTATGAATGAATAATGTATTCTCTCAGACTTGTTAATATGTTTAAATATTTGTTTACATGGGAATAGAATATTTCTGTTGATTTATAGTTTGGGTTGTAATGCAATATTAGATGAATTTGCTATTTAATTTCCCTTTTAGTTATAGAAATGTTTTTAGTTGAACCCTCAATCCTTTAAATTATCTATCAGCTGTCTGTCTATCTATCTATCTATCTATCTATCTATCTATCTATCTATCTATCTATCTATCTATCTATCTATCTATCATATATCTATCATATATCTATCTATATGTATCTTCTATCCATCTTTTATCTATATACCTTCCATCTATTGTATGTTTATCATCTATCATTTTCCATTGCTTTCTCTGTCTCTCATTGTCTCTGTCACTCACCTGTGTGTGTGTGTGTGTGTGTGTGTGTGTGTGTGTGTGTGTGTGTGTGTGTGTGTGTGTGTGTGTTTTCATATTACCAATTTGTGGCATGATACAGTGCTCTACAATCATTTCACCCAATACAATATTATTTATGCAAAGAGCCTTGTTCTTTAGTAAATAAATACTAATGGAATCCTGAGAATGTCAATTGTGATAATTGCTAGTAGTTTATCTCATTGTTCCTGAATCCACATAGAGGAATATACCTTTGAGCGTATAACCATAAATGTACATATATTTGCACATGTCTATATGACCCATCTCTACTTGCAAAAGTAATGTTAATATGTATCCCAGTAGGCAAAACCTTGTTGATCTGGCATTTTACACACAAGTTCTTAAAACTTTCTTTCTTCCTTCCTTCCTTCCTTCCTTCCTTCCTTCCTTCCTTCCTTCCTTCCTTTCTTTTTCTTTAATTCTTTCTCTTTTTTGGATTTTTTCCATCTTGTTTTATTTGAATTAGAAACAAGATTGTTTTACATGTCACTCCCAGTTCCCACTCCCTGCTCTCCACCCCTACCACCACCCACCAACTAAAACCCTGCCTATCACATATCCTTTCTGCTCCCCAGGGAGGGTGAGACCTTCCATAGGGGGTCATCAGAGTCTATCATATCCTTTGGGATAGGATCTAGGCCCTACCCCATATGTCTTGGCTCAGGGAATAACCCTCTATATGGATTGGTCTCCCGAAGTCCACACCTATGCTCAGGGTAAGTACTGAACTACTACAGGAAGTCCCATAGTTTTCTGAGGTCTCCTCATTGAAACCCACATTCCTGGGGTCTGAATCAGTCCCCTGCTGGTATCCCAGCTATCAATTTGGGGACCAAGAGCTCCCTATTGTTCAGGTCAGCTGTTATTGTGGATTTCACCAGCCTGGTCTGGGCCACTTTGCTCATCACTCTGCAACTGGACTCCAGTTCATTTCAGTGATTACTTGTGGGTTTCTACTTCTACTTCCATAAGCTGCTGGATGAAGGCTAAAGGATGGCATATAACACAGTCATCAATCTCATTATCAGGGAAGGGCATTTAAGGTAGCCTCTCCTCTGTTGCTTAGATTGTTAGTTGGTGTCATCTTTGTAGATCCTCAGACCTTTCCTTAGTGCCTGATTTCTCTGTAAACCTAAAAATGTCTCCCTCTATTATGGTATCTCCCTTTTTGTTTTCTTCTATTCTTCCCCCAACTCAACCTTTCTGCTCCATCATGTCCTCTTCATCTCTCCTCTTCTCCCCTTCTCATTCTCCTAGCTCCCTTGCCCCTCATCCTTTGCTCCCTATTTGCTCAGGAGATCTTGTCTCTTTCCCCTTCTCCAGGGTACCATGTATCTCCCTCTTAGGGTCCTCCTTGTTTACTTGCTTCTCTGGCAGTGTGGATTGTAGGCTGGTAATCATTTGCTCTATGTCTAAAATCCACATATGAGTGAGTACATACCACATTTTCTTATTTTGGATTTTTGATATAGGTTTTCTCTGTGTAGATTTGGCGCCTCTCCTGGCACTAGCTCTGTAGCCCAGGCTGGTCTCGAACTAATGGAGATCCATCTGCCTCTGCCTGACAAGTGCAGGCAGGTTATGCCTGGATACAATTTTCTTCTATTTCCACATTTTACAAAGTTATCTCTCTGCTCAGTTTAAAGATTTTTTTATGAATTCATATTATACTCACTTCTTTAGATACAATGTACATCTCAACGTGAAGTCTAAGTGTCCTATTCATTAAATTTTCACTCATTAAAGATTGGTTTACTTTGGAAGAGTCTGTATTTTCACATATGCATGATGTCATAACACAATATTATTATGCCAATAGGATATAGTCATGGATTTAGTATAATTATGGATTCACTTATTTAATTGTCTACCCATCAACAATACTCTTGATGAGTACTATTATCTAATATCTCTGTGTTTTTTTTCCAGAATGTTAGTTAAGTAGGATTACATAGTACATAACTAGTTCTAAATGACTTAATAATATAATGTATTTAACATTCATAAATGGTTTTTGTTGACTTCATAGTATATTTTCTTTTTATGAGTGAATAATATACACCATCCTGATATAATGCATGTATTTTCTTATTGAAATGTTATAGCTGTATTTTTTTTTTAAATCTTTGCCTATTTGGGGCTTCACCACCCAGATCTCAAATGAACACTCTGAGTCTCATTCTTACTTATGAAAACCTGGCCTTAGCTTGCTTCTTTGTACCTTCCTTTTCTTAACTTAAGTTATCCTGTCTATCTTTTAACTCTGGGCTTTTATCCTTTTCTATTTTACAAACTTTCTTTACTTTTATCCTTTTATCCTATGCATGGCTATCCACTAATGTCCTCTTATCCTTTCTTTTCTTGCTCCTCACTTCTCTTTTCTCAGATTTCTCCTCAGTTTTATTCTCTCTGTTTGCCAGCCCTGCCTATCCACTCTCCTGCCTGGCTATTGACCACTTTGCGCTTTATTAGACTGATAGGTCTTTTAGATAGGCAAAGTAACACAACTTCACAGAGTTAAACAAATATACCACAAAATAATACAATACATCCTTGCATCATTAAACCTATTCCACAGCATAAATGAATGTAGCACCTTAAAATAATATTCCACAACAAAATGATACACTGAATCTGGTTTGATTTAGGGTTTTGGACATCAAGGGTAAAGCATCCGTATGTAGCCCAAAGCAGTATTTTCATAAATAAAAATCATCTGGGTAAATACAGTGGGGTATTATGCAGAATTTTGAGAGATACCATTACTTACAGATTTCAGGCATTCTAGTAAGTGTGCAATAGTATATTATTACAGTCTTAATTGCTTATTGACTAATGTTGAATCTATGATTACATATTTTATATAAATAACACCAGTGTATCTCCTTTGGTAAAGATATTTTGACTATGTTGTATTTGGCTGTTTTACCATTTCTATATTTTAATTAAATATATGTATACAATTTCCAAATATTCTCTTCTCATTGTTGTCTTTTCTTTTCTTTTTTAAATGATTTATTGCATATAGTAGTTTTTAATTTGTCAGAAGTTTAATGTTCCAATGTGTTATTCATGAATCATAGCCAAGTGTACTATAATTAACATGTTATCAATAGACTCAAGAAAGCATGTAGTTCTGTGTTTCACCAGACATTTTATAATTATGTATTTTATATTAAATGTGTGAACAACTGGGCCTTTTATGTGAAGTATGGGAAATGTCTAAGATCATTTTATCTTGCTTTTTTAATGTATAGTTTGTGTGTTGATGGATATGCACTTATTTCAGCATAACTTGTTGGAAATACTATTTTTGAATATTGGATAGAGCATGAGTGGTAAATAGATATTGGTTAGTTTAAATTACAAAAAAAGCTATCTAGAAACAAACCTAAACTAAGACCTAGATTTCAAATTTAATTATAAGCCTCCATGTCATGACTTGAGAATTGGCAGTCCCAGAAGGCCTGCTACAAATTGTAATGTTAAAATATTCATAACAAAATGAGATTTTTGTATTTATGATTTTTATATCTTGCTTGGTCATTATAGACATTACATATTTTAAATCAGTATCTCACTTTAAAGTGAACCTTGTACAGAATTGCCCACATTGACCTCTTATTTATATAGTAGAAACATTAAATGAAGCACATTTACTTTGGATAGAGTCTTTGTATAATAAAAACTAGCATATTAAGTCATGTCTAATATCCCATATATATTTATCTGTACTACTTGAACCCTTATATTGCAGTATTTTATCATTATAGAGCCACAACATTTTGGGAGCTCCAGTTCCAGGAGGATTAAAAGTACCTACCAAAAATTTTGAAAAGATATAGAGTTCTAGATTTGGAATGCAGTGAGTACTTTTGTTCTATATAATTTTATTTTGCATTTATTTATTGTTCTCTTATATTGAGTGGTGAATTATATGATTATTCTTATTTAAAAATATCAGCTTTACTATACAAATGTCTTTTCGGAAACATGTAATTTATAATAGTCTCTTTTTAAAATATTGATTAAAATAATATCAATGCACAGCTCAGAAAAGAAAAAAATGCAAAATTAAAAACAGACAGCACTTTGGGCTTAATGGATAAATAGTCTTAGATGACTTAAGAATTCTACAGTTGTATTTGCTGAAAAGCAGGGAGTCTACACATGAGACAAAACTGAAAAAAAAAAGCAACTGGAGAGAAGAGAGACATTCTTTACTCGGGGTGACAGCTTTAGCACTCCTTTCATTAATTGATAGATCATGAAGGCAGAAAATCAGTAAAGGAGTGTTTGACCTAAAGACACTATCCATCAAAATGATAGACTTGACACTTAGAGAATATTCTGTTTGACAACAGCAAAAACACATCTTGTTAAAACTAAAAAGGATATTTTCCCATACAGAAGAAAACAAGGCCATTAACACCCCCCATAATAAATTAAAATATGAACATATTTTCTTTTGTAAGAAAGCAATGGGATTAAACTAGAAATATATAACTCAGTAATTGAATATAAAAGGAGGCCCTTTAAATATTTAGAATCCAGGCACTACAAATTCAGACCAAATAGTAAGTATCAAGGAAAATTAAGTTTTTGAACAATGTGAATATGGTCATACCTTATCATATTTCTGTGACTCTAAGAAAATAGTAACTAAAGAAATTTAGCTGGGCAGTGGTGGCACAGGCATTGAATCCCAGGACTCTGGAGGCAGAAGCAGACAGATCTTTGTGTGTTTGAGGCCATCCTGCTCTATAGAGAGAGTTGAAGGATAGCCAGGACTGTTAACACAGATGAAGCCTATCTCGAAAAACAAAAACTACAACAATAGGAATACATCGCATTGTATGTGTGTGTTTAAGTTGTGTGAGTGTGTGTGTATTTAAAAAGAAAATAAGTTAAAATAATTTATTTTTTAAGTAACTGGAAAAAGATTAATTAAAAATCCCAAAATTTAGAGGAAAATAAAAACATTTAAAAATAAAATAATGAGCCCTGCTCCCTGAATCTGGTAGCACCCCACTCTTCCATCCCTTTCCACTGACTGACCGACCTAGGAATGAGGTGAGTGAGCCTCTGCACTTACCCAACTCCCGCAGAAAAAACCATTCACCCGACTTCACCAGGCCTGGGCCCCCCTGCTTGGGGTAGACAAGCACAGACAAGGAGGAATTTGGAAACACCCCACTCTTCCATCTCTTTCCACCAACCGATCCACAATGAGTGAGACATTACCAGGAGGGGCAAGACCATCCAGAGTTGTGGGCATTGATTTCCTGCCCCCCCCCACACATCACTGGGTCACAAGAGGAGATAGAGAGACCCCAGCTGTACCCACTAGAAGAAGATATGGGAAGAAGACAGAATAAGATTTCACTCAACAACAGAAAGACCAATATGACACCACCAGAATCTAGGGACTCCACTCCAGCAAGATCTGAAAAGCCCAAAACAGAACATGAAGATGAGATGGACTTCAAAAATTATCTCAGCAAGATGATAGAGACCTTTAAAGAGGAAACAAGAAAATCCCTTAAAGAAATAGAAGAAAAAGCAAACAAAAAATTACACAAAATGGAGGAAAAGACAAAACAAAAAATTCAAGAAATAAACAAATCTCTTAAAGAATCAAAAGAAATCCAAGAAAAAACATCCAAACAAGTGAAGGAAGTTCTTGAAACAGTTCAAAGCATGAAAGCTGAAATAGACACAATTAAAAAATCATAGAATGAGGCGATGCTGGAAATGGAAAGGCTGGATAAATGATCAGGAACTACAGATGTGAGTATAACCAATAGAATTCAAGAGATGGAAGAGAGAATCTCAGCTACGGAAGACTCGCTAGAGGATATATATTCATCAACCAAAGAAAACCTCAAGTCCAACAAATCCCGAACACAACATATCCAGGAAATATGGGACACAGTAAAAAGACCAAACCTAAGAATAATAGGTGTAGAAGAAGGTGAAGAAACACTGCTCAAAGGTTCAGAAAACATATTCAACAAAATCATAGAAGAAAGCTTCCCCAACCAATGGAAGGTTATGCCTATGAATGTACAAGAAGCTTACAGGACACCACACAGACTGGACCACAAGAAGAAGTCCCCCCGACACATAATAATCAAAACTCCAAATCTAAAGAATAAAGAGAAAATATTAAGAGCAGCAAAGGAAAGAAGGCAAAGTAACATATAAAGGCAAACCAATCAGAATCAAACCAGACTTCTCAATGGAAAATCTGAAAGCCAGAAGTTGATGGATAGATACTCTACAAGCACTAAGGGAGCATGGATGTCAACCCAGACTACTGTACCCAGCAAAACTTTCAATCACTATAGATGGAGAATACAAGATATTCCACGACAAAAACAGATTTAAACAATACATACCCACAAATCCAGCACTACAGAAGGTTCTGGAAGGAAAACTCCAACCCAACGAACATAACTACACTCACAAAAACACAGGCAATAGATAATCTAATTTTACCAAACACAAAAAGGAACAGGAGGGCGAAATCCACACACAATGACACCACCAACAATAAAGCCAAAACAAACAAGAACCAATGAACAATTGACATTAATATCCCTAAGTGTCAATGGTCTTAACATACCTATAAAAAGATATTGGCTAACAGAATGGATACAGGGACAGAGTCCATCCTTCTGCTGTTTACAAGAAACACACCTCAACTTCAAAGACAGGCGATACCTCAGAGTAAAAGGATGGGAAAAGATTTTCCAATCAAATGGGCTCAAGAAACAAGCTGATGTAGCAATCCTAATATCTAACAAATTAGACTTTAAACTAAAATCAATCAAAAGAGATGAAGAAGGGCATTTGATACTCATCACAGGAAAAGTCCATCAAGATGAAGTCTCAATCCTGAAGATCTATGCCCCAAATACGAAGGCACCCACATTTGTAAAATAAATATTACTAAAGCTCAAACCACATATAAAACCACACACACTTATAGTAGGAGACTTCAACACCCCCCCTTACACCACTAGACAGGACCACCAGACAGAAACTTAACAAAGAAACAAAGGAAGTGACAGAAGTTATGACCCAACTAGGTTTAACAGATATCTATAGAACATTCCATCCAAACACAAAAGAATATACCTTCTTCTCAGCGCCACATGGAACCTAATCAAAAATTGACCACATAATTGGCAGCAAAGCAAACCTCCACAGTTACAAAAGAATTGAAATAACCCCCTGTATCTTGTCAGATCACCATATATTAAAGCTAGAATTCAACAGCAGTACAAATTGCAGAAAACCTACATATGCGTGGAAAATGAATAACTCCAAATTGCATCATTCCTGAGTTGAGGAAGAAACAAAAAAAAAGAAATTAAATACTTCCTAAAATTTAATGAGAATGTAGACACAACATACCTGAACTTATGGGACACTCTGAAAGCAGTGCTAAGAGGAAAGTTCATAGCACTAAGTGCCCACATGAAGAAACTGGAGGAAAGTCACAGTAGAGAATTGACAGAACTACAGAAAGCTTTATAGCAAAAAGAAGCAAACACACAAAGGAGGAATAGACGCCAGGAAATAATCAACCTGAGAGCCGAAATCAACAAAGTAGAAACTAGAAAACATTACAAAGAATCAATGAAACAAAGAGTTGGTTCTTTGAAAAGATCAATACGATAGACAAACCTCTAGCCAAACTAACCAAAAGGCAGACAGAGAGAGCATGCTAATTAACAAAATCAGAAATGAAAAGGGGAACTTAACAATGGACATTGAGGAAATCCAGAGAATCTTTAAGTCATACTTTGAAAAACTGTACTCCACAAAAAAATGGAAAATCTAAAGGAAATGGACAGATTTCTGGATAAATATCACTTACCAAAATTAAATCAAGATCAGATAAACAGTTTAAATCGACCTATAACCCCTAGTGAAATAGAAGCAGTCATCAAAAGCCTCCCAAACAAAAAAAGTCCAGGGCCAGATGGCAGAATTCTACCAGAAATTCAAACAAGAGCTAATTCCAGTACTCTTCAAACTGTTCTGCACAATAGAAGCAGATGTGATAATGCCAAACTCTTTCTACGAAGCTACAATCACTTTGATACACAAGCCACATAAAGATATCACTAAGAAAGAGAACTACAGACCTATATCCCTCACGAACATCAATGCTAAAATACTCAATAAAATATTGGCGAACCGAATCCAAGAACATATCAGAAAAATCATCCACCATGATCAAGTAGGCTTCATCGGCAGGAATGCAAGGATGGTTCAACATATGAAAACCCATCAATGTAATCCAACATATAAACAAACTGAAAAAGAAAAACCACATGATCATCTTACTAGATGCTGAAAAAGCCTTTGACAAAATCCAACATCCCCTCATGATAAAGATCTTGGAGAGAACAGGAATAACGGGAACATTTCTAAACATGATAAAGGTAATATACACCAAACCAATAGCCAACATCAAACTAAATGGAGAGAAACTCAAAGCATTTCCTCTAAAATCAGGAACAATACAAGGCTGTCCACTCTCTCCATACCTCTTCAATATTGAACTTGATATTCTGGCTAGAACAATAAGACAAGAATTAGGGATCAAAGGAATACAAATTGGAAAGGAAGAAGTCAAACTTTCACTATTTGCAGATGACATGATAGTCTATATTAGTGACCTGAAAAACTCTATCATGGAACTCCTACAGCTGATAAACACCTTCAGCAAGGTAGCAGGATACAAAATTAACTCAAAAAAAAATCAGTAGCCCTACTATATACAGATGATAGATCCAATAAGAAAGAAATCAGGGAAACATCACCTTTCACAACATCCACAAGCAACATAAAATATCTTGGGGTAACACTAACCAAAAAAGTGAAAGACCTATACAATAAGAACTTTGAGACTTTAAAGAAAAAAGTTAAAGAAGACACCAGAAAATGGAAAGAACTCCCATGCTCTTGGATAGGTATAATTAACATAGGAAAAATGAAAATCCTGCCAAAAGCAATCTACAGATTCAATGCAATCCCAACAGTTTTTCACAGACATTGAAAGAACAATCCACAACTTTATATGGAAAAATAAAAACCCAGGATAGCCAAAACAACTCTTTATAATAATGAATCTTCTGGAGGCATCACCATTCCTGACTTCAAGCTCTACTATAGAGCAATAGTTCTGAAAACAGCTTGGTATTGGCACAAAAATAGACAGATAGCCCAATGGAATCGAACTGAAAACCCTGATATTAACCCATGCACCTGCGAAAACATTGTTTTTGACAAAGGTGCAAAATCTATACAATGGAAATATGATAGCATCTTCAACAAATGGTGCTGGTACAATTGGATTTGGACATGCACAAAATTGCAAATAGATCCATACCTGTCACCATGCACAAAACTTAAGTGCAAATGGATCAAAGATCTCACCATAAATCCAGCCACACTGAATCTTCTAGAAGAGAAAGTGGGAAATACCCTTAAACAAATTGGCACAGGAGATGGCTTCCTGAATATTACGCCAGTAGCACAGACATTGAGGTCTGCAATTAATAAATGGGACCTCCTGAAACTGAGAAGCTTCTGCAAGGCAAAGGAAACAGTCAGTAGGACAAAACGACCACCCACAGAATGGGAAAAGATCTTCACCGATTCCACATCTGACAGAGAACTGATTTCCAAAATAAATAATGAGCTCAAGAAGCTAGCTACCAAAACACCAAACAATGAAATTAAAAAGTGGGGTGCAGAACTAAATAGAGAATTCTCAACACTTAAGAAATGGCTGAAAGACACTTAAGAAAGTGATCAAAATCCTTCGCATCCAGAGAAATGCAACTCAAAACAACTCTGAGATACCATCTTACACCAGCCAGAATGGCTAAAATCAAAAACATCAATGACAATCCATGATGTAGAGGATGTGGAGAAAAAGGAACACTCCTCCATTGCTGGTGGGAGTGCAAACTTGTAAGACCCCTCTGGAATCAGTATGGCTGTAGCTTAGAAAAATGGGAATCAGTCTACCTCAAGATCCAGCCATTCCTCTCTTGGGTATATACCCAAATAGTGCATGTTCATACAACAAGAACATATGTTCAATCATGTTCATAGCAGCATTGTTTTTAATAGCCAGAAACTGGAAGCAACCTAGATGCCCCTCAACTGAAGAATGGATAGAGAAAATATAGTACATTTATACAATGGAGTACTGCTCAGCAGAAAAAAGCAATGGAATCTTGAAATTCGCAGGCAAATGGATGGATCTACAAGAAACCATCCTGCCTGAGGTAACCCAGTCACAAAAACCCAAACATGGTATGTACAAACTCATATATGAATTTTAGACATAGATCAAAGGATTACCAGCCTATATTCCTCTTCACCAAAGAAACTAGGAAACATGAAGGACTCTAAGGGATAAATGGTCCCCAAGAATGGGAAGTGGCATGAACTCTTGATCTAATTGGGAGCATGAGGGTATCGGGGCGGGAGCTGCTACAATAAGAGCAAGAGAAGAGAAGTAGAGGAGAGGAAATGGAGAAGCAGAAATATTGAGTTGGGGGAAGAATAGAGGAGAGAGAGCAAGATGAGAGATACCATATCAGAGGGAGCCACTATAGGTCCGAGAAGAGATCTGGAACCAGGGAGATCTCCAGGAACCTACAAGGATGACATGATCTGACAATCCAGGCAATGGTGGAGAGGATAACCTAAAAGCCCTTCCCCTAAAATGAGATTGATGACTTCTCTTTATGCCATCCTAGAGCCCTCATCCAGTGGCTGATGGAAGCAGAGACAGACATCCACAGATATACACTGAGCTGAAATCAGGAATTTAGTTGAAGAGAGGGAGGAATGAAGAACGAAGGGGTCTGTACCAGGTTGGAGAAACCCACAGGAACAGTTGCCCTGAACAAGGGAGAGCACATCGACCCCAGATGCTGTCTGGGAGGCCAGTACAAGACTGATCCAGACCCCTGAACATGGATGTCAAAAAGGAGGCCTCTGCACTCCAAGGAGCCTTTGGTGGTGGATTAGCATTTTTCCCTAGTGCAAGAAGGGACTTTGAGAGCCCATCCCACGTGAAGGGTTACACTCTGGCCCTGGACACATGGGGAAGGGCCCAGGTCCAGCACAGGAAGATTTATTGGACTTGCAGAGCCCCCGTTGAGGACCCTACCCTGCGCTGGGAGTCGTGGGTGGATGGGGTAGAGGGTAGGTTGGGGGTGGGGGAAGAGGGATGGGGCTGAGGGGATGGAGAGGGAGAAGGGACTTACATGTGAAACAAGCTTGTTCCCTAACTAGAACTAATTAATTAATTAATTAAAGAAGAAAATCAACAGTATCAAAACCTAATTAGCTTGTACTTACAAACATAAAATTGGAGGAACAAGGGGGAAACATGGAAGTGTAATATCCAAAATATTATCAATATAACTTAATCTATGTATATTTTAAAAAGTAAAAGAAACAAAAAACTTTGACAAATTTGATAACTTAGACAAAATATAGAATTTTAAATTACATAAGTTAGAAAAATCTACATCAGAACTACATTAGATAAATAACACAATTCTATTAAATTTATTCACTAAAAAGTCTAAGATGCATCCAGTTAAAAAGATCACAAGGTCCAGAAGAAATCATAGTGAAATTCTATCAAACACTTAAGGAAGAATTAGTGCTAAAACATTTGTCAAAAAACGGATGCAAGGAGACTTACAGTTATGTCATGGAAACAGATTATATTATAGTATGTAAAACAGAAAATATCTATAAGAAAGAAAATTTTTTGAAGCATTCCATTGTCAATTTATGACAAAATTTATAAGAAATCTAGGAATAAAGAATTTTGTCAACAGGTGAAGATTATCTAGAAAACAAATACAGTGAAACAACAATGTAGGTCTTAATATTGTATTTAATGATGAAAATCAGTGATTCTTTTCTTTCAACCTTGGGGAATTTAACTTCTTAAAACACATTAGAAATTTTGTTGTTATGGTAAGAATGAACAAAAACGAAAAACAGTTTAGAAAGAAAGAATATCATTGTCTGTGAGTGCAGATAACATCATTGTCTATGTAAAAATTCTCAAACAAGTAAAACAATCCTGAAAAACGAAGTAAAGACATAAAGTGTGTATTTCAAAAATTATGAATAATATGTGTATCTCAAATGTTATGAATATTTTAAGTTCAGAAGTGATTATTTCCTACATAAAACACTTTTTTGTCAAGATTAAATATGTGCAGAATTTGTATTAACCCAAATCTCAGTTTCTATAATGCAGTTGCAACATTTACTTTATTTTTTATTTTCAATAGCTCTTAGATAAACTTTAAAAAGCACAGCAATAAAAATATAAAACATAAATAAAGGTATGAAATTAGTAGAAGTGTGAAAAATTTTCATCACAGACAGGTTGTGAACACGGAGTGGCAACACAGCATGCTTGTAGGGCACAACATCTGCCACCTAGATAAATATCACTTTCTTATTTTATCAAGCAATCCTCTTTTCTGTGTAATCATTTGATGCACGCAGAGTCATGAACACTAGAGAGTAGAGCACTCTTGCTTGATGCTCAATTGGTATGGATTCCTTTGACTTATATTATATATAAATATACTCTATAAGCATATTAATGCTTGTTTAGTATCTGAAACTTTTCTGTCTTAATGTGTGTATAGAAACAAAGAAATTCTGCTTACTACAGAAAGAAGGAAGGAAGGAAGGAAGGAAGGAAGGAAGGAAGGAAGGAAGGAAGGAAGGAAAGGGAGGAGGGAAGGAAAATTCTGCATAGTAAATTGGAAGAATATTTTTCCTAGATCTGAAAGTCAAATTAAATGTAGGTAGCAAACCCAATGTGTAAAACCTACTTTTTCAAATATAAAGCAGACATTTTAGCTTTTCATCCTTATAGTTTGAATTTGTGTGATACTGTCTTATCTATTGCTGTGATTAAATTCTCCAACAAAAGCAGCTAAAGGAAGAATGGATTAATTTTAGCTCACAGTTCCCCCATATAGTCCATTATGAGGGAAATTCAATATCAGGAAATTGAATTAGCTGATCACATTACATTTACTGTCAGAAGAAATGTATGCATGTGTTTGCTGCCAGCATCCCTTCTTACATATGCAGTGGAACATCATGTACCCAGGGAATGGTTCCATTCACAATTAAGATGAACCCTTAACATCAACCAAAATAATTGATTCTTCATAGGTGCTCCCAGAGGCCAGTTTTCCAGGTAATTCCAAATAATCAAGTCAATGACCTAAGTAAAACATTACCATGTTTTCAGGATATACTTGAAACTTTGTTGAAAATAACAAATAGAAATTTTATTGATAATAAATTTTAAAGTATATCAATTCAATGCATGTTAAATGCATATTATTCTATGGACATACTTTTGGAAAAATTTAAACAATATTTTATAATAATGACTTAAGATGTATCAAAATCATTAAAGTTTTAAGACAATTCATTGATACATTTCAAAGCATATTTAAAAGCACCGTGTTTCATGTTTCTGATTCTATAATTCAAGTTATCTATGCAAAAAATTTCTTCTTCAAAGTAAAACACAAGAATTCATAAATAGACTTGTGTACAACTTTACATTCTATTGATTTTATTGTTTAGAAATACCTATCCCCTACTTTTATCAGAGTATACTACTAAGGAATACATTTTCTAAATAAGAGGGCTTGGTGATTTGCATGGGGTGATTCCCATATTCCCAGCATTTTCCATCTATTATTGGAAAAGTGGTGCCATGTCCATTCAGAAGACATATGGAGATAAATACGTAATGTTATGTGAGAAGAAAAAAGAGCACACTAAGCTGTATCTGTGGACCAGTCAAGTCACAGCACAACACAATCAGCTCCACAAAGCACCTGTGCCAGCAGAAGCTGCAAGCAGACCCTGTGATATGCTTCCGAATTGTTTGCGCATGTTTCTGCCATTAATGGATAGTTTAAATATCATTATATTGGATTTAAAATGTTACATGTTAACTACAGAATTTTATTTGTGGAAGCCTATATTTAGAACCTAACCTATAACACACATAAGTTATTCTTTACCATTTTTTGTCACATAACCCAGCTCCCCTGTGTCTGCTGTGCTAAGTGTGAGTCTATGCTCTGTATCCAACTCAGATTTCAGTGTTCCTGTACGTTTTCATACTCTTCTTTCAAATTCTTCATTGAATCAAGGAAGGACATCAACAATTTAAGCACGATTTTTGTGTTTGTTTGTTTGTTTACCCACATACCATGCAAAGTCAAACATTTTTGTCTTGGGTTTGAATTTTGTGAGGATCACAAGTATAATTTAGTTGGTCCTTACATTCATTGACGCACTGAGTTTGTTTGTTTGTTTTCTTTTGTTTGTTTGCTTGTTTTGGTTTTGGACTTTGTTTGTTTAAAGTAGCATCCTCACTGAATGCTGGTTGATTATACTGCTTGATGTAAAGAACTTTCTGAAGCGTTGGCAAGTGTTCATGAGTCAGAGTCATTCACAAGTTGATGAAGGATAGTTGCTGAACACAATTTTACTTCAATAGATATGCTTTGTTCCCAGGCTTTTAGAAAATGCTAATGAGGAAAGCAAACAGGTGCTGCTTATTCATTGTAATGTTGCAGAGGTTTCCATGATAGAGCCATTTTATCACACTTTAAATCATTCAGTCCATTAATGGACTAAATTTTGGGAAAATTATACAGCTTTTCTTTTACTAGATTTCTTTTGCTTGAAGATAATCTTATTGGTGTAACTTTGTGTGATTGTTAAACTGAATGGAATGTCTATATATGTACTTTTTATTTAATAAAATACATGGAATATAAGCTGTTTTACATTTATAATATAGTGTTATATTCATAAATAATTATGCTCCTGCACACATGCATGAATATGCATGAAATAAGCCTTGTTTTTGTTTCCGGAATATAATAAACAGTAATTTTACTTCCAATCCATTAGCCATTTCTTACATATAATGTCTCATTACCCCTTCCTACAAAATGGTATTGAAAAATAAGGTACTAGCCATAGTTAAGGGAAACAGAATATTCAAAAAGGTGCTACCTAAAAGAAAATTAATTACCTTATGAGCACACAATCCAGGGCAGGAAATAAATGAAGGAAACAAAGTGTGGGTTAAGTCGCATATGTTGCATTTAGCACATACACTTCTCAAATTCAGAGATTCTCAAACATAAGATTTTAACATCTATGGGAGGGTTTGATGATACACATTTTGAAGGATAGCAGTCTCAGAAATTTTAATTTAGCAAGAGTTGGCTGAATTCACATTTCTGATCCAGAATTGTCTCCAATGCTATGGCTCATATCCAGAAAGATTCCAAGAAGAATCTGTGCTGTAACTGTACCTGAATGTGCAGGCTGGGTAACAAGATATGTACCTTCATCAGAAAATAGAACAAACTGATTTTGTTAACTCAAATCTGTATCAAATATCCACTAACATTAGGATTCTTTGTTTTATTGGCAAGGTTACCTAAATTAGTTAATTACTAATTTAATAATTAACACAAGATCTCACAAAAGATGACAAATAACTGATGTCATGATGAGAGGCACATCATAAATATCAATTTGAGAACCTTTCTGATAATTCCATATTAGGTTTATAATGGAAATCATACTCATGTTACTAATTAATCTGATAATAATGTACTTTTTTATTCATTTAAATTTTAAAAGTTAGAAAATATCTTGGCTAGAGTCATCAAATTATTTGTTTCACCTAAATAACCACCAGGTATTTTTATATTGTATTTTAAATGGATTTCTTTTTTTTCCTTTTTTTGCACCATGCAGTGTGCAGTGAAACACAGGGAACCCTGTTTGGAGAATCTGCCCAAGATGACTCAAACCTGGGTCCTCTGCAAAGTCAACAAGTACTCTGAACTGCCAAGCCACTTCTCCAGGTCTGCCTATCATTTTGTTATCAGTTTCTTTTTTATTTTTATTTTTTTAATTTAAATTAGAAGCAAGATTGTTTTACATGTCAATCCCCCATTCCCCCTCCCTCCCCTCCTCCCCTGCTCCCCAGAAACTCCCTATCTATCCAATACCATTTCTGCTCCACAGGGAGAGTGAGGCCTTCCATTGGGAATCTTAAGAGTCTGTCATATCCTTTGGGATAGGGCATAGACCCTTCTCCCGTGTGTCTAGGATAAGAAGTACCCCTCTATGTGAAATGGCATCCCAAATTCCATTCCTACACTAGGGATAAGGACTGATCTACTACAAGAGGCCCCAAAGATTTCCCAGGTGTCCTCACTGACACCCACATTCATAGGATCTGGATCAGTTCCATGCTGGTATCCAATTGATCAGTCTGGGGGACAAGAGCTCCCCCTTGTTCAGTCAGCTGTTTCTGTGGGTTTCACCATCATAGTCTTGACCCTGTTGATCATCACTCCTCCTTCCACAAAATTAGATGCAATATATTGTTATACATATGTGTATAAATATAAACGTGCTGGTACATATTGTACCTAATTACATTTTTTGTAATTTTTTTTATTACTTCAAATTAGGAACAGGCATGTTTCACATGTCAAACCCTTCTCACTCTCCCCTCATTCCTCCCTCCTCCCCCTACCTACCATCACCCCATCCACCATAAACTCCCCAGGCAGAGTAGGGCCCTCAATGGGGTCTCCCCAAAATCCACCACATAATCCTGGGCCGGGCCTAGGCCTCCCCCATGTGTCCAGGCCAAGAGTGCATCCCTTAATGTGGGATGGGCTCTCAAAATCCCTTCTTACACCAGTGAAAAATAATAATCCACTACCAGGGCCCCCCTAGAGTGCAGAGGTCTCCTAATTGACTTCCATGTTCAGGGGTCTGGATCAGTTCTATACTGGCCTCCCAGACAGCAGTCTGGGGTCCATGTGCTCTCCGTTGTACAGGCCAGCTGTTTCTGTGGGTTTCACCAGCCTGGTACCGACCCCTTTTATCTTCATTCCTCCCTCTCTGCAACTAAGTTCCAGAGTTCAGTTCAGCTTATATCTGTGGGTGTCTGCCTCTGCTTCCATCAGTCACTGGATGAGGGTTCTAGGATGTCATAAAAAGTAATTATCAATCTCATTATAGGGGAAGGGCATTTAGGTTATCCATTCTACCATTGCCTAGATTGTCAGTTCGAGTAATCCTTGTAGGTCTCTAGAAATCTCTCTAGTGCCAGTTCTCTCCTCAGACCTATACTGGCTCCCTCTATTATGTTATCTCTCATCCTGCTCTCCTCTATTCTTCCCCCAACTCAATACTTCTGTTCCTCCATTTCCTTCTCTCCTCTCCTCTTCTCCTGCTCTCATTCTGGCAACTCCCTCTACCCTAACCTCATGTGCCCAATTAGCTCAGGAGTTCTTGCCCCTTCCCATTCCTGGGGTCCATGCATTTTTCACTTAGAGTCCTTCTTGTTTCCTAGTTTCTTTGGTGAAGTGGATTGTAGGCTGGTAATACTTTTCTCAAATGTCTAAAATTCATATATGAGTGAGTACATACCATATTTGTCTTTTTGTGACTAGGTTACCTCACTCAGGACAGTTTCTTCTAGTTCCATCCATTTGCCTGCAAATTTCAAGATTTCATTGCTTTTTTCTGCTGAGTAGTACTACATCGTATAAATGTACCACATTTTCTCTATCTATTCTTCATTTGAGGGGCATCTAGGTTGCTTCCAGTTTCTGGCTATTACAAACAATGCTGCTATGAACATGGTTGAACATATGTCCTTGTTTTTTGAATGTGCATTATTTGGGTATATGCCCAAGAGAGGAATTGCTGGATCTTGAGGTAGACTGATTCCCATTTTTCTGAGCAAGTGCCATACTGATTTCCAAAGTGGTCTTAGAAGTTTGCAAACCCACCAGCAATGGAGGAGTGTTCCTTTTTCTCCACATCCTCTCCAACATAGATTGTCATTGGTGTTTTTGATTTTAGCCATTCTGGCTAGTGTAAGATGCTATCTCAGAGTTGTTTTGAGTTGCATTTCTCTGGATGCGAAGGATTTTGATCACTTTCTTAAGTGTCTTTCAGCCATTTCAGATTCCTCTGTTGAAAATTCTCTGTTTAGTTCTGCACCCCACTTTTTAATTTCATTGTTTGGTGTTTTGGTGGCTAGCTTATTGAGTTCATTGTATATTTTGGAAATCAGCCCTCTTTTAGATGTGGGGTTGATGAAGATCATTTCCTATACGGTAGGCTGTCTTTTTGTCTTAATAACTGTGTCCTTTGCCTTACAGAAGCTTCTCAGTTTCAGGAGGTCCCATTTATTAATTGCAGATCTCAATGTTGTGCTATTGGTGTAATGTTCAGGAAGCAGTCTCCTGTACCAATTAATTCAAGGGTATTTCCCACTTTTATGTTGAGGTCTTTGATCCATTTGCACTTAAGTTTTGTGCAGACAGATATTTGTCTATCTGCAATCTTCTTCATGTCCAAATCTAGTTGTGCCAGCACCATTTGTTGAAGATGCTATTTCCCATTGTATAGATTTAAAATTTTTTGTCAAAAAATACGGTGTCTGTAAGTGTGTTGGTTAATATCAGGGTTTTCAATTCGATTCCATTGGTCTATCTGTCGATTTTTGTGACAATACCAAGCTGTTTTCAGAACTATGGCTCTATAATAGAGCTTGAAATCAGGCATGGTGATGCCTCCAGAAGATCCTTTTTTTGTACAGAGTTGTTTTGGCTATCCTGGGTTTTTTTGTTTTTCCATATAAAGTTGAGTATTGTTTTTTCAAGGTCTGTGAAGAACTGTGTTGGGATTTTGATGGGGATTGTGTTGAATCTGTAGATTACTTTTGGCAAGATAAACAGATTGTAGAGAAAAAACTTAAGAGAGTTATTATGTTTCAATAAAATCATAAAGGAAATGGGCCTAGCAGACATCTACAAACCATTTCATGCAAACACAAAAGAATATACTTTCTTTTCAGATGCTCATGGAACATCCTCCAGAATTAAGCACATACTTGGACACAAAACAAGTCTGGACAGATACAAGAAAATGAGTGAAACACCTGGTATTCCATCTGATCATTATGCTTCCAGCTGGGCATAAACAATAACAGAAAGTATTTAAACTCCTGGAAACTGAACAGTAAACTATTGAATGAAAAGTGGATGAAGGCAGAAATCAAGAAGGAAATTAAAACTTTTAAAATTGAATGAAAACACAAAAAACACAGCCATTGGGACACAAAGGAAGGCAATTCAGAGTAGCATGTAATAGGACTAAGTGCCTACACCAAATTTTGAGGTATTTATTATTAGAGACTTAACAACATATCTGTAACATCTAGAATAACAAGAATAAATAATACCCAAGAACAAAAAAGTGTCAAGAAATAATTAAACTCATGGCTAAAATCAACAAAGTAGAAATGACAAAGTAACACAAAGAATCAATGAATGAAGAGTTGGCTCTATGTGAAAGTCAATATGATTGGACAACCTCTAGTCAAATTAAATAAAATTAAGAAGGAGATGATCCAAATTAACAAAATTATATATGAAAGGAGGTTCTAAAAACAGCTACCAAAAATCAGAAAATCATAATCAAAGACATTACAATTCTGTACTCTATCACACTGGAAAATCTGAGAGAAATATCCTATCAATTGTAAATGAGGATCAAATAAGTAATTTAAATGGACCTGTGACCCATAATGAAAGAGAAGTAGTAATTAGAAGACTCCTAACACCTCCCCCCATGCACAAAAAACTGACCAGGGCCAGAAGAATTCAACGCAGAAATTTACCAAGCCTTCAAAAATTAACCCCATACTCCTCAAATTATTTCATGAATCAGAAGCTAAAGGAACATTTCCTAAGTCTTTTTTATGAATCCATTAATACTGTCATGCCAAAACTATACAAATACCCAACAATAAAAAATGTTATAGAACCACATGCCTTAGGAACATAGATTGCTAAAATTCTCAAAAAATACTTGGAACCACAATCTAAGAACATATCAAAAAGATTTTCCACCATGATAAGGCTGGCTCCATTTCAGGGATGCAGGTGACTCAGTACATGCTATATTGAAAAACAAAACAGACAAAAATACAAAGCCCACATGATTATCTCAGTAGGTAAGGAAAGGCCTTTGACAAAATCCAATATCACTTTATGATAAAAGTCCTGTAGAGCTGGGAAGTAGTGGCACATGTCTTTAATTCCAGCATCCAGGAAGCAGAGGCATGTGAGTCCCTGTGAGTTTAAGACTGGCCTAGTCTCCAAAACCAGTGCCAGCAAAGCTAGAGCTGTTACACAGAGAAATTCTGTCTCAAAAAACAAACAAATAAACAAACCAAAAACCACCATGAACAACAAAAAACATAACAAAAATATCCTAGAGAGACTACTGGTATGAGTGACATACATCAACGTAATAAAGGCAGTTTCACAGCCGGGATCAACTTAAATTCAGAAATACTTAAAGCATTTTAACTTAAATCAAGAACAAGACAAGAATGTTCATGTTCTCTATACCTTTTCAATATTAATTGAAGTTTTAGCAAGAGTGATAAAACAACTGAAGGAGATACCCACACAAAAGAAAAAATAACTTATTTGAGGACAATCTGGTTTAATACATGACAGAGATGAAAACCTTCACCAGGACACTCGTATAGCTGAAAAGCATCTTCATCACAGTGTATGACAGAAATTTACACTAAAATTAGTATCCCTTCTGTAAACAAATGATAACATACTGTAGAAATCAGAGACACAGTATCAAACTTCTGCCTGACCACAGTGTGACTGGAAAATGAATGCTTCTCTGAGATATACCTAATTTTTGGCAGCTTATGGAATATTCCCTCAAATAGACCACATATTAAGGCATGAAAAAAAGCCTCAGAAATAGAAGAAAGTTCATTCTCTTTTACCATAATGGAATGAAGCTAGATATAAATAACATGAAAATCTACAGGAAAAAAAAAACAGAAAAGAAATCATTGAAGCTAAACATTACACTGTTAAACAATGTATGGGTCTCTGAAAAAACTAAAATTAAATTGGAAAAAATTTCTGGATGTGAAATAAAATGAAAACATACTTTACTAAAATCTGTGGTAAACATTGCAGTAACTCTGAGAATAAGGTGAGCCTACAAAAAAGAAAATTGTGAGATCACAAATAAATAATTTTATGAAAACTTTCTCTACTTCAAACCTTAGTTCTTTCTTGTACACAATTCCATTTATTGTCGAAAATAAAATTTCTATCCATGTATTTGTTTTGTTACAATATAAAATGTTTCAAAGATTCAGTTTCATAAGATTACCAAAGGTTTATTATCTTGGGAAATTATTGACAGTTACCAATTAGTTATAATTTTCAAGATAAGTTTAATAAAAATAGCAAATCACAGACTAACTTCTTATTTTGATATTCTAAATTTTTTTGTAAAAGTCTATTTAATAAAAGCATATGAACTTAAAATTGAAAATGATTGTCTTGTCTTAATAATGCTGGGGAAGCTAATTTATAATAGAAATAACAACACTATAATAATGTATGAAGTAGAAACATTTTTATATACAAATGATATCACCTTAATTATGCTAGTTGCAACATTCCCTTATGTTTCTGGAAGTAATGAAGGGAAATTACACTTATGATCACTTAGTTACATAGAATCACTTATACTTATCTTGAAATTTTGTTTACTGAGTTCATGACCTATGATTTTTGAAATAAGCTAGATTTATTTGCTCTTATGAAATTTCTGGGTTTTAAGCAGTTGAATCTGCAAGGCTATAACCTTTAGAGATAACACTACCTTGCTACTTACTGTGCTTGTAACTAAGTACAAAGCCAGTTATTTCAACCTCAAATACAAAGTTTTTTTCCTCATGCTGAAAAGATGATATGAGTATTTTTGTAATCTGTTATAGTTGGATACATCTATGAGGAGTCCCATATGAAAATGGTTATGTATAACTTAGTATTGCTATAATGCTGTTCAGCTTTAGAAACTCTTTGATGTAGATGTAAGTGTGCTTACTGGAACTCTTAACTAGGAAAAAACATAATAGATCCAAAATATATGAACTAATGCAGCCCTACAGAAAGTACTGCAAGGAAAACTCCAACCTAAGGAAATTAAGTACACTCGCATAAACATAGGTAATAGATAATCCCACTCTACCAAAAACAAAATAAAAGGCAGGGTAAATCCACATACAATACCAGTACCAACAACAAACCAAAAACAAACAAGAATAAACACTGAATGGACCTTAATTTCCCTCAATATTAATGGGTTTAACTCTCCTATAAAAAGACACAGGCTAACAAATTGGATACGAAGACAGAATTCATCTTTCTGCTGCATACAAGAAACACACCTCGAATTCAAAGACAGACATTACCTCAGAGTAAAGGATTGGGATAAGATAATCCAATCAAATGCACCCAAGAAACAAGCTCGGGTAGCTATCCTAGTATATTTAACAAGATAGACTTCACACTAAAATCAATCAAAGGAGATGAAGAAGGTCATTTCATATTCATCACAGGAAAAATCCATCAGGAAGAACCTAACACAGGAACTCAGTTGCAGAGAGGTTGGAGTGAAGAGCAAAGAGGTGAAGACTGGACTGGTGAAACCAACAGAATCAGCTGACCTGAATGAGGAGGAGCCTTGGACCTCAGACTGATGTCTGGGTGGCCAGGATGGGACTGTTCCAGACCCCTGAGTGTGGATGTCAATGAAGATGACTTGGCACTCTATGGGGCCTCTGGTAGTAGATCAGTATTTATCCCTGGCATAAGAAAGGACTTTGGGAGCCTATTCCATGTGAAGGGATGCACTCTCAGCCATGGGGGAGGGCCTAGGCCCTTCCCAGGATAATATGACAGACTTTGGGGATCCCTCATGGAATGCCTTACCCCTGCTGGGGGGTCACACGGGGGATGGGAGGCTGGTGGGGGTGGAGGAGGAGGGGAGGGAGAGGGAGAAGGGATTACCATGTGAAGCAGGCTTGTTTCTAATTTCAACTAATAAAAATAATTTCTTGGGGAAAATAAATACTTTAAAAAATGAAGTGATAGTGAAAAAAAAAAAGATGCTTGTTGTGGTGCAATAAACAAGTTCCTGCCTGACTAGATTCCCTGCTGTTTCTGATTGTCTCTGGGATCCTGGAAGCCTGGGGAATGGAGCATCAGCACACTTACCCTTCCTGGGATCCAGCTCAGCCTTCCATTGTTGGGCCAAGACTCTGCAAGGAGTAGAGCTGGTCTTATTGTAGATGTACTTTTCCTTTTTGAGGTACCTCCACATTGATTTAATAGTGACTGTGTCAATTAGGATTTCAAATAATGTTAACCTCTAGTATTTGAGTAAAGACTTTCAAGTTAACATTACTAAAAAATTATTTGACAGAACAGGACTTCTTTATAAATCTGAAATTGAATAGAAAGAAAGTTTTATGTTTATATTGAATTATATCTAATCAATTTTTGTAAATCATTTTCTCATATATTTTACTTTTATGACAAATTTCTCTAATCAAATAATTTAATAGTGACTTTTAAAAAACTACATAGAGATAAAATTGTTGCTGTTGATTAAATTTCTATATGAAGTAAATAGAAATATCATTTGTCACCATATAGCTTTACTTTGAGTCTGCATCTTTGTGCCTGTTGGCATTGACTATCAAGGCACATGAATATCCAGTGATTCAAATAACATGTGACCTTCTATTTCAAATACATTTTCAATTTATTCAATGCCACATTTTATTCTTTCTTGACTTAATCATGACTAAGAACCCAGATTTATCAACAATTTTTAGTTCTCTAGCCATAACTATTAGTTATACTTGAAGATAATGATTTTGCTGAAGAATGCTTAAAACTAACTTAAAAGCAGCAAATTTAGAATGGAGATTATCTCTTCATAATTTCTTGAAGCAAAACTTTACTCAGTTGAAATTATATTTCAAATTAACAAGATATTTAAAACTGATGGTTCAAATTTTTTTTCTTCAAATTAGAAAAATGCTTGTTTTACATATCAATCCCAGGTTCCTTTTCCTCCCCTCCTCCCCTGCCCTCCAACTACTCCCTATCCCATCCCCTTTGTGCTCCCCAGGGAGGGGGAGTCCTTAAAGTCTGTCATATTATTTGGAGCAAAGCCTAGACCCTCCCCCTCCCCCATGTGTCTAGGCTGAGAGAGTATCCCTTTATGTGGAGTGGGCTTACAAAGTCCATTTGTGTACTAGGTATAAACACTGATCCATTAACATAGGCCCTATAGATTGCTCAGACATCCAAACTGACACCCACATTCAGGAGCTCTGGAATAATTCTATGCTGGTTTCCCAGCTAGCTCAAATTTCAATAGGGAATAATTTCTTTGTAGAAATAATTTCTATTAGAATGTTAAAGACAAAGGGATGTCTGCACAGTTTAATGCATTTTCTCCTTTTGCAGAGGGCCCATGTTTAGTCCTAAAATACATACAAATATAATAAAATTAATAAATCTTAAGATATAAAAATAATACATAATTATTATTTCATAGAAATGATAATTATTCATTTAGTCATTAAATGCTATTTCCCTAATATTTTAAGGATATAATCCATGAAAGTACTAATGAGTCTGAATTTTTTTCTCTTTCACTAGTATCTATCAGGATATCATCATAAATATACTCAAAGCTCTGGTGCCACTGACCTGAGGCTATTACAGTGTCTGAAATTATGTGTTTGTGCAAGTATGTCCAAATATACTTCCTCAAGGGAGCTTTCAGGTAAATGAAAGATTTCATGACTTTCTAACCATGTGAAGTAAACAGGTTTTACTTTTCCAAATTAAAGAAAAAGAAAACTATATCTTATTGCCCTTGCTAATTTTATTTCCACTTGATACAAGCCACATTTTGAAAAAAGGATAGTTCAATTGAGAAAATTTCCCCATCAGATTGTCCTGAAGGCAAGTCTGTAGGACAATCTTGATTGACGGTTCATGTGAGAGAGCCCAGTTCACTGTGAGTGATACCAGCCCTGTGGTCCAGGGTGCTACAAGAAAGCAAACTGAAAAGCCATTGTGAACAATCCCATTAGCTATACTCGTCAACTGACTCTGCAATAGCTACTGCTTCTAGGTTCCTGCTCTATTTTAATGCCTGCTCTGACTTCCCTCAGTGATGGACTCTGATGTGGAACTTGAAGCTGAAATAAACCCTCTTCTCCCTGTGGAATAATCATGCACTACACTGTGAATATGTATTACTCGAATTGGTAAATAAAAAGCTGACAGACTGGTAGCCTGGCAGGAAGTTAGAAAGGACAACCAGACACAGAGGAATCTTGGAAGAAGAGGTCAGTATCAAAGAAAGGCATTGCCAGTCATGAGCAGAGGGAGCAGGAGATGAATATGCAATTACAATTAGCATAAGCCTCTGTGTGGTAATTTGGAAGTGGCTCCCTGGAAAGGAAATCTCAGCCTACACCTCCCTGAGTTACTTTTGATCATGGTGTTTTATCATAGCAATAGAAACAATAGCTATGACACCAACACTGAATGAATACAAAAAGTAATATATGCGGTATGATATCTGTTTCAACCACTATGATTTTTACTGTTTTTAGAAAAATCCTAAGATCTACTCAAAGAAAATCACTAGCAGGAAGAGGTAAAAAGTAATATATCACATCTAAGAAACAGATGATTTTTTCCCACTTGTTCATTATACATTAGAGAATTCTGATATTTGCTAAATGGGCTGGAAAAGAAAGTTTATTATGCAAATATGCAAGAATACATGGCTGTAATTTATGTTTCTGCATACAAATGTGTCTAAAAGACAGAATAAAAAGTAAAAACTACGTTGCATCTGTAATTAAACCTTTTCCTCTCTTTGGAACACTTGAGCTTCAGTCAATCTCACCAAAAGCACAGAGCAGCAGATGATGCTTAACAAGGTATTTTCTGTTACAAGAAGCATTCTACTTTGAATTATGTGTGAGGTGCTCTGGGGAAAGCAAATCTCATTTCACACTTACATTAGCCATGTTTGTTTATAAATACAAAAAGAATATAAACTTTTTAAATACAAGTTGAAAGAAAATATATTAAAATGTAGTGTGCCTCAATATTTACAAATTATAGTTCTTTTAAAACAATCTTTAATCTCCACAATGAAATAGGCTTTATAATTAAACTGATTATCTTAATTCCCATGTTTTCTTCTTACAATAAAATTTAGTATTAAAATCAAGAGTCCACCTTAAAGACATTTTAGTTAATTGTGCATGTTCCTCCATTTCTAATGTTTTGAAATTCATACTTCCTTAATGATCCAGTTAATATATTGATTTCTAAAGAAGTTTTATGTTCTTGGCTCTAACTAAAAAGATTTTTTGCATCTAAATCAATTTATTTCATTTCAGTTGGAAAATATAACAAACATGACCAAATAAAGCATTATAATTTAAGCCATTTTCAGGATACTAGGGAAAGTAGGCATGAAGCTCAAGAGTATATAGTCTGCATTGGCTGAAACATGTTTAAGAACAACCTGAGGAACTTGGTGAAATCCATCTCAAAATAACTAAGCTAATAAATCAGAAGTGCTGTGGATATAGCTCTATGTGCAGTCATGTTAGTTTAAAAGGTAAGTTCTGAAATATAAGTTTAGAATTCATGTTACAAACACAAAAGAGCAACAAAAGATTACTATAAATTTAATAATAATTGAATAAAATATTAATAAGAAAAGTAACTGAGACATATTAAAACATTGATTATTAAATTATATGAAAATTCTTGATTTTATTTGAGGAAAACAATATAAATAACATCTTAAGTCCTGTTAAATTAGTTTGTTAACCATTGAAAACTTAAAAGGATTTAGAAAGCTTTAATGTCTTTGAATAATTTGTTTATTCAGCATAGCAGTGATTTGAAAAAATGTGGTTATGTGTGTATTCACTAGCAGGTATGCATTTTTTCTCTACACTGGAAGGAAATACATAAAAATACAGAAGTAATGAAAATTTCTATATAAAATATATTTGTGCTTTCCTAATTACAAGAACCATATATTTGATCTCAAAGAGCATTTTACATTTAATACGAAACTTGAATTTTGTTAAAGACATGAGTTAATTTTGATGGATCCTGGCTTCTCATTATGAAAGTGGTTAACAGATGAAAATTACAATGTAGACATGTAGTCGAAATGCCAATAGGAATGCTACAAGAGAATAATTGGGGACTCTCAAGATGGCTTGATGTAATTTTAACTAAAATTAAAAATAATTGAAAAAGAATTTCACAGATGTTCAAAGGATTTCTTCCCATGGGATTAATTTGTAGACTCTGATTTAATCACATAATCTATTGAGGTGTTTAATATATAAACAGTATTCCATAAAAATTTCAAAGCTTTAATTTTAAATTCCCTTAAAATATTACTAGAATGCAATTAGATACTACAACCTCAACTTTGAAATATGTTAGGCATTCACTTTAAATTATCTGTGGTATGTCAGGATGCAGAAATGTTTGAACAATTTCCAAACTACTTTAATATGCATAAGCATCCCACATAATATGGTCACATTTATAGAAAGATGTAGACATTTCATAAACATAATATCCTGAATACAATAATCATTATTTTTATGCTTAATCTAATCCCAGAGATGTCTTCTATTTTAAAAGCAAGCACACACACACACACACACACACACACACACACACACACACACACACACAAGTAGATCAACAGATAGGAAATACAGTTATGAAAGCAAAATTCCTGACTGGACATTATTACTAAAAACATGAACTCAGCTCCAATGGTTCCCTGCACAACACCACCATAATAACAAGCCAATCAAAATTCCAGCATGATTGAGGGAGGAAAGATAAATGCTCCAGCCTTGACAGGGAATTCATTGGCTATTGTTGGTTTCAGGGGTGGGCAGCTAGATGTTTGCACATGTCCTAGTAGATAACCCCAAACCCATGTGCATATGGCAACATTTATTGGGCTAAGACATAGGGTTGGAAGATATAGGTTTAGCAAGGCTAAGAAGTTAAGAGCACTGACTCTTGAATCTGAAGATTGCTTTTGACAAGTTTGCCATTTTTACTACAAGGACATCTGTTCAACTATGCTCATAGCAGAACCTGAAAGCAACCTAGATGCCACTCAACTAAGAATGTATAAAGAAAATGTAGTACATTTACACAATGGAGTAAACCTCAGCAGAAAAAAACAACAATAGAATCTTGAAATTCTCAGGTAAATGGATGGAACATAAAGAAACCATCCTGAGTAAGGTAACCCAGTCACAAAAGGACAAACATGGTATGTGTTCACTCATATATAGATATTAGACATTGAGCAAAGGATTACCAGCCTACAATCCACATCACCAGACAAGCTAGGAATCAAGGAGGACCGCTAGAGAGAAAAACATGGTCCTCCAAAGAAGGAGAAAGGGACAAGATCTTGGGAGCATGGGGGTAAGGAAGAGATAATTACGAGAAAGAGAAGGGGAGAAGAGCCGGTGAGAGAAGGACATGATGGAGCAGGAAGATTGAGTTGGGGGAAAAATACAGAAGAGCAAGAAAAGATGTAGCATCATAGAGGGACCCAGTATAGGTCTAAAGAGAATTCTGAAACAGGGGAAATGTCCAGAGATCTACAAGGATGGCCCCAACTAAGAATCTAAACAATAGTGGGAAGGCTACCTTAAATGCCCTTTCCCACTGATGAGATTGATGACTACCTTATATGCCATCCTAGGTCCTTCATCCAGTAGCTGATGGAAGCAGAAGCAGACACCCACAGCTAAACAATGAGCTGAACTTCTGGAATCCTGTTGCAGAGAGGGAAGAGTCAAAAAGGTCAAGACCCAGGCTGGTGAATCCCACAGAAACAGATGATCTAAACAATGGGGAACTCATGGACCCCAAACTGATAGCTGGGAAACCAGCAAAGGAACTACCTAGACGCCCTGAACGTGGGTGTCAGGAGGACTGGGCAGTCTATGGTGCCTCTGGTAGTGAAACAATATTTATCCCTAGTATACAAATGGACTTTGGGAGTCAATTCCACATAAAGCAATATTAATAATACTAATAAAATGATACTAATAAAATAGTACTAATAAAATAATGTTAGATAAAAATAAACACAATTAAATTAAATTCCTAAATACACCGTTAAAGCTCAACTACTGTAGACCTTGAAGATTGCCCAAAATTCATGTTGGCACTATTTACTATGGTATTTATATAAAAATACTTCAGCATGATACTATAACTAAAATGCACAGAAATTATTCTCATTAAGACATGTTCTTTATTTTGTGAATTAAAAGAATCATAATGTTTCTAATAACTGAGGTTCCATTGAACAAAATGAATAAAAAGTTGATTACTAAAAAGATGTAACATTTTTGAAAAATTAATTTTTATAAAGTTAAGAATAACATAGACTTTTTATTTAGAGTCTGATGGGATCATCTCTCATTTAGTTAGAACACATGAAACCTAACCCATTAATTATTTTCTTTGTTTAATAGTTATTTTTCCTTTATTTTTTTGGTTTTGTGGTTTATATTTTACTAATGTCTTTTCCCTTTCTTTTCCTCCCTCAAAGTCTCCTATGTTTACCAACATTTCTCTTTTGTCAATTTTATGTCCACTTTTAGTTTAATTTTGCTACACGTAAACATTTTTCTGAATATATAAATGTATCTAACTTATTCTGTATACTGTCATTTGTTTGTGTATATTTTCAGTTCATCAAATTGGATATTAGACATTTGGCTTATTATTTTTAATTATACAAAATCAATATGCTAAGTTTTGTATCAATTTGCCTTTAAACATAAAGTACATGCATGTCAAATGACGTTGAAAGTGATAGGTACTAAAGTATACAGTGAAGGATAAAGCTTTCAGATTTTAACAACTCTATTTATTCATACACAGATAACAATATGTCACAGCTTTCTTGAGTCAAGAATGAAGGCATAGTCTGTCTGATTATTCTGTTCTATTGCACAAGGCTAAAATCAAGATTTGCATTAATATATGGATCTGGGGCCATTTTCTCATATTGTACATTTGTTGGAGAATTCAGTTCCTTTTGGTGATAAGATTGATCCTTCTAGTCCCAAGGCATCTCTCATAGGGTATTTAACCTCAAAGCTATTTACTTTGAATAAAAATAATGCCATTCATACCATTTAAATTCACCTTCTTGGGGTATATCTAAATTCTATAGAATAATCATTCTGTACACTGTACACTGTACACTAATTCTCAGTGGAGAATGAGTCAGTTACACAAAAAGGGATAGAAGTAAAAGCCATGAGCCTTGGGAAGCACATAGATTAAAAGAAATGGGTTAAGTTGTAAAAGCTAGTTAGTAACAAGACTGAGCTATTGACTGAGCAATATTAATTCAGAATTACAAACTGTACCAAGATTTTTTCCCAATGCAGAAATATAAATATATTTCCTTTGATATTGAACACATGATAAAACAGTTCATCATATAATAAAAATGCTTCACGTGATGAATGTAATGAATAACTCATGTTTTATTTGGATAATTGAAACAAATGTCTTCTGATTGTAAGGGGAGTCACAAAAGTTTATATAAAACACTAAGAATGCAGTGACAGGTAAATATTCAGTGTAACTATCCAAAGAACAAAAGAAAGAAAATTGATTTCAAGTTGCAAGGAAAAGATGGTACAAGGGTGTATTCCCTGCATAATGGCAATATTAAGAATTTAATTTCAAAGATGTCAAGATTGATGTTTGGGTAATTCTCCAATCAACCCATAACTCTAAGCAAAAGGTTCAGAAAACCATACATTTCTATAGGTTGAGAAAAATCCAGTGAGAATTTGGGATAAGTTCAATGGCTGTCTAGTCAGTGCGATGAGGCATCATACATACTACAACTAAGCAGAAGATTGCACCCTGAAGCCAAAGTGAGGCTTCAGTTACCTTACTCAAAGAGTAACAACAAATGGATCAAGGACCTCAATATGAGACCTGATACCCTGATTCTGATAGAATAGAAAGAAGGGAATGGGCTTGAACTCACTGGCACAGAAAAGGAGTTTCTAGATGTAACACCAATAGCATAAGCAGTAAGACTAACAATAAATAAATGGGACCTCATGAAGCTAAAAGGTCTCTTTATAGTAAAGGATAAAGCCATCAGCGTAAAGTTGCAGCCTACAGAATGGAAAATAGTCTTTACCAAGTATATATCTGATGGGATATTAATATATAGATTATAAGCTTAACATCAAGGGAAAATTACCCTATTAAAACATGGGTATATAAATAAACAGAATTCCCCAGGATGAGAAACATTTTTAAAAATGTTGAACAGTTTTAGCCTTGAAGAAAATGCAAATGAAAACTACTTTAGGAATTCATTCTACACCTGTGAGAATGGCTATGATCAATAAAATGCATGACACCACAGGATAGTGAAGATGTGTATTGATACTTTGTTCATAAAAGCTAGAAATTGGAATCATCTTAGATATCTATCAGCCGATGACTGAATAATGAAAATGTTTGTATTAAAACAACAGAATTTTATTCAGCTCTTAAGAGAAATGAAATAATGAATTTTGAAGGTAAATGAATGAAACTAGAAACAGTAATCATGAGTTAGGTAACCCAGAAACAGAGAGGCAAATATTGCATATTTTCTCTCAAATGTGTGTGTTCGTTTTTAAGCTTTATATATGTGTGTTTCATTTAGAATAGCAACAGAAGTTAGGTAGCTACTAGGGGCCAGCTGGTAGGAGGAAATCTTCCAAGGAAGAGGAAATAGAATACAATGTTAATAAAGAAAGAAAAAGTAGAGAGGAATGGTATGTTTAAAGGAAGACGGAGAAGAAGACTAAAGTGGTAGTATGGGGAGGAACAATAATAATAAAGGCTTTTGAAAAAACATATGGAAATCTACTACCCTAATAGATTCTTAAAATATAGACATTTATAAAAGGACTTTAAATGGAAGAGACCATATCCCAAGTAGCTATCATGATCTAGCAAATAAAACAGAGAATGGTTATGTCTTTTTGAGTCATTGGCAAATGATTGAAATAGACCCTTCCCCACAACAAACATCACAGCTTATTGCCAATATCATTAGGTTATCTTCCACTCTCCTTTTATTGGAGAGTCTACATCACTACATGATCAATTTCAGAACAGACAAAATCCCAGCAAGGAAAAGGGGAAGTGGGAACAGAGTCCTATGCTTAACCAAAAAACTATTTGCAACTGAAAGCATCTGGCAGAGCGAAAATCAGTTTCCTTTATTGATTGACACTCAGTGTCTCAACCACACTCCAGGGGTTGCCTCATGCTCATGCAGCCAGCATACAACAGACTCAATGAGTTTTGTTTGTTGGTTTGTTTGTCTTTTTAGAGAGAGAAAGAATCTGAAGTTGGGTGGGAGGATTTGGATGGACATTGGTGAAAGGAAGGAATATAATTTAAATATTTGTATGAAACTCTCAAAAATGAATAAAATCATTAAAAAAACAAGGCTCTTCTTAGTGCTAAGGGACATCATACATGTGTACCAATGATATTATTCATGCTTAACAGGTTGGACCATATGAAGGAATATGTAGCATGAACCTGTTGCTTGTGAACAGTGTTGCTCATGCAGGAATTCATAAAAGTCTGTGGTTGTTGCAGTGGTTCTCCCCAGCACTGCAAATATCACATGTAACTGAAATTCTGAAATGCTTAAGAATAATACTCATTTTCTAGAAAATCTGGTAGGTAAGTCCTGTGAAAATCATTAGGGAAGACATAGTATAGAGTTTGAGTTTTACTCGACTTAAAGTGTGAAAACAACAGATATCATTTTTGTTAATGTATTAAAATATAAAAGTGACATCAGTGGCCACTAAGAATAACTAAACATCCATGGTTTTTATTTTCTTTAATAATTCTACCTCCCTAATTTAAGAAATTATTAAAAATTTACTGTCATTAACTAATTGGTCAATACAATTTAATGGGAAACAACAGCTTTTCCATAAGTGATAGCTAGACATTATATTTAAATATTTAAATTTACTTCATTGTGTTCATATGATTTGTTTTTGCACAGGAAGATGAAAGCAAGGAATTTTTTCAGAGGTTTTTAATGTTTAACTTGAGACTGTTAACACAGTTTTCAAACAGATGGAAACTTAAATTGCTTACATTTTAGTAAAATGATTTCATCTTTCCAGATTTTAGAGATGGCATATTGCTGAAAGGCATATGTTAGATTGATTGGAAGACATTTGGTTTAAAAGTAAAAGTGGCTGACGGCATCGCTATTATAACACAACTTCTTTCACATTTAGGCTATTTTAACTTATCAATAATATTATTCCTCATGTATAGCCAAAAGTTTTTTCATTGATCCATACATTAATTTTAAATTATGTCTTTTGGAATCAATGAAAAATAAAATAAAATCTTGTCCTAAATACCACATGCTTAATCTAGGGAATATTTTAATACAAATAAAAATATACTATAAATAATAGAGGGTATAGTGGAGTTGGGTGTATTGATTCAGTATACAAATGATTTTCTAAGTGTATTTTTATCAGAGTATCAGAATTCTCTATCTAAAAATAAATGATATACACAAATGTGAGTTATTTATTTAAAGGAGTTGATAAACACTGTTGATAAACAACTAAAAAGATTATATATGTTTGGAGATGCCACAACCTGAGGGAAAAATATTACTTAAAAAAAAATTGTACAAATGCATTAGAAACCATCTGTGTGGGTGAAAACTCACCAGAGTTATTTTGTTATTTGTTTTATATATTCTGTTTCAACATAATTTGTAAGATTTTTGTGACTTAAAGTAAAAAATATCTGAAATGAGCAATTTACAAGGAATAGAGGTTCATCCTGCTTTATATATTAGTAGGTCCTTGACATGAATCATTGGCTATTATATTTTTTGGTCTGTGATGAAGCATCATGGTTGCCAGCATGTAAAATATCAAAAGCATTTGCCTCATATTGGTAGGATATATGAAAGAAGAAGAAGGGGCTGGAGTTTCTGTATTACTATTAAAGTTATGTGCAATGTGTAGATGATCTCCCTTCATCCACCCTCTGAAAATTTCTGCTACTATCAATCTGTCACTCTGGAAATAAATCAATAACATTCTAGACATTAAGAGATAATTCAGACCAGAAATGTAGTGGGTAAGAATATTAATAGTAAAGGTTTGGGCTCTGTGTGCTATGGGGTCTCTCCTGTGACTTCCTGTTATTGTTGCTAAGCAAAAGTATTGATAAGCAAACAGAAGGGATATAGTTGGAATTATCCCATGGGCTATAGCTTTCACACATTCATTATATATTGGTGTATTTGACACTAGCAGATATTTATATAATATTACTGAGACAGAAGCCTCTTCTCTACCAGAGGCCATGCTAGTATCGAAAACCTCAGAGGGCATGCCAGTATCCACAACCATAGAATCCCCCTGCTGCTACAAGAGGCCATGCTGGTGCCCAGAGCCACAGATCCACAGAGGCCATGTTGGAACTCAAAACCCCAGTTCTCACACAGTTTGCCAAAATGCCAGTGGAGATTCCCTGTGGAACTCCGGACTAGCTGGTCACCAGAACCACAGGCCACTCGGGCCAGAAGACCACAAAGGAAATGTAAACTAATGGGGGAAACACCCACTCAACAAAGATAAACTCAGAAATTGGCACCTACACTTATAATTATCCCCAAACTGGATGACTAGAAGTGAGTATAAGAAAACAGTAAGCAACAACCAGGGCAATTTGGGAAAACCAGAATCCAGCTATCCTATTATTATTTCAACTCAGCTGAATCACATGAAAATGACCTTAAAAACAAATTTTATTATGATGATAGAAGTCCTTAAAGAGGAAATGAATAAATTTCTTAAAGAAATTCAAGAAAACACAAACTGCAAACACACAATATTGAGAAAGGAAGAAATACTTCAAAGAAAGGCCCCCCCAAAACAAAAAAACAAACCAAACAAACAAGCAGGTGAAGAAATCAAAATAGTTCATGACCTGAAAATTGAAATAGAAGCGATAAAGTGACACTACTCCACTGCTGGTGAGAGTGCAAACTTGTACAGGCACTTTGGAAATCAGTATGGAGGTTTCTCAGAAAATTGGGAATCAGTCTACCACAGGACCCATTGTTATCACTCTTGGGCACATACAGAAAGGATGCTCAATTATGGAACAAAGACATTTGATCAACTATGTTCATAGCAACATTATTTGTAACATCCAGAACCTGGAAAAACCTACATGCCACTCAACTGAAAAATGGATAAAGAAAATATGGTACATTTGCACAATGGAGTGTTACTCAGATGTAAAAAACAATGATTTCATGAAATTTGCAGACAAATAGATGGCACTAGAAAAAAAAAATCTTGAGTGAGGTAACCCAGACTCAGAAAGACAAACAAAGTAAGTGGATATTCAAGGTAAAGCAAAGGATAATCAGATTATAATCCATAGCTCTAGAAAGCAAGCTAACAAGAAGAAGCCTATGAAAGACACATGGATAGCCCTAGGAAGGGGTAGTAGATGAGATTTCCTAGGCAAACTGGGAGCAAGGGGATTAGTAAAGGGACTGGGATGGGAACGAGAACATGAGGGAACTGAATCCTCTGGGGACAGGCAAATGAGAGGGAGAGCAAAGAAAGAGTTACCTTGAGAGGGAGCCACTATGGGGTCAGGGAGAAACCTGATGATAGGGAAATCCCCAAGAATCCACAAGGATGACACCAGCTAAAACTCTTCCCCCCCTTTTATTAGAAAGAAAATTATTTTAAATGTCAATTCTCCCCCTCTCCTCCCCTGCCCCCCCCCCAACTAATGCCTTACCCATCCTATACACTTTCTGCTCCCCAGGGAGGGTGAGGTCTTCCATAGGGGGTCTTCAAAGTCTGTCATATCCTTTGGGATAGGGCCTAGGCCAATCCCCTTGTGTCTAGGCTCAGGGAGTATCCCTCCATGTGGGATGGGCTCCTAAAATCCATTCCTATGGTAGTGATAAGTACTGATCCTACAAGACGCCCAACAGATATCCAAGGTCTCCTCACTGACATCCACATTCAGGGCATCTGGATCAGTCCCATGCTGATTTCTGAGCTATCAGTCTGGGCACCAAGAGTTTTCCCTTGTTCAGGTCGCTGTTTCTGTGGGTTTCACCAGACTGGTATGGACCACTTTGCTCATCAGTCTACCTCTGCATCTGGATTTCAGTTCAGTTCAAGGTTTAGCTGTGGGTGTCTGCTTCTGCTTCCACCAGCTGCTGGATGAAGGCTATAAGATGTCAAAAGAATTAGTCATCAATCTCATTATCAGGAGAGGGCATTTAAGGTAGCCTCTCCTCTGTTGCTTAGATTGTTAATTTGTGTCATCTTTGTAGCTCTCCAGACATTTCCAGAGTGCCCGATTTTTCTTTGAACTTATATTTTCTCCCTCTGTTATATTATCTCTTATCTTTCTCTCTTCTATTCTTCACCCAACTCAATCTCCCTGTCCCATCATGTCTTCCTCACCCCTCCTCTTCTCCCCTTCTCATTCTCCTAGTTTCCTCTCCCCTTCCCCCATGCTCCCAATTTCCTCAGGAGATCTTGTCCCTTTCCCCTTCTCAGGGAGCTATGTATGTCTCTCTTAGGGTCTTCCTTGTTTACCAGCCTCTCTGGCAGCCTGGGCTGCAGGCTGGCAATCCTTTATTCTATGTCTAAAATCCACATATGAGTGAGCACATACAATGCCTGTCTTTTGTGATTGGGTTACCTTGCTCAGAATGGTTTCTTCTAGTTCCATCCATTTGCCTGCAAATTTCAAGTTTCCATTGCCTCCCCCCCCCCCGCTGAGTAGTACACCATTGTGTAAATGTACCACATTTTTTCTATCCATTCTTCAGTTGAGGGGCATCTAGGTTGTTTCCAGGTTCTGGCTATTACAAATAATGCTGCTATGAACATAGTTGAACAGATGTCCTTGTTGTGGGAATGTGCTTCTTTTGGGTATAAGCTTGAGTGGAACTGCTGTATCTTGTGGTAGACTGATTACCATTTTCCTGAGGAGTTGCCATACAGATTTCCAAAGTGGCTGTACAAGTTGGCACTCCCACCAGCAGTGGAGGATTATTCCCCTTTCTCCCAAACCTCTCCAGCATAAACTGTCATTGGTGTTTATGATTTTAGCCATTCTGACAGGAGTAAGATGGTATCTCACAGTTGTTTTAATTTGCATTTCCCTGATAGCTAAGGATGTTGAACACTTTCTTATGTGTCTTTCAGCCATTTTAGATACCTCTATTGAGAATTGTCTATTTAGTTCTGTACCCTACTTTTTAATGGATTATTTGATGTTTTGGAGACTAGCTTCTTGAGTTCTTGGTAAATTATGGAGATCAGCCCGCTGTAGCCCTACTATATATGGATGATAAATGTGCTGAGAAAGAAATCAGAGAAATATCAACCTTTAAAATTGCCACAAACAAAACAAAATACCTTGGGATAAAGCTAACCAAAAAAGTGAAAGACTTGTATTATAAGAATTTTTGGTCTTTAAAAAAGAAATTAAAGAAGATACCAGAAAATGGAAGGATCTCCCATGTTCTTGGATAGGTAGGATCAGCATAGTAAAAATGGCAATATTGCCAAAAGCAATCTACAGATTGAATGCAGTCACCATCAAAATGCCAGCACAATTCTTCACAGAACTTGAAAAAACAATTCTCAACTTTATATGGAAAAACAAAAGACTCAGGATAGCTAAAACAATCCTGTACAATATAAGAAATTCCAGAAGCATCACCATCCCTGATTTCAAGCTCTATTATAGAGCTATAGCCCTGAAAACACCTTGGTATTGGCCCCAAAATAGACAGTAGACCAATTGAATCATGTTGAAAACCCTGATATTAACCCACACACCTATGAATGCCTGGTTTTTGACAAAGAATCCAAAGTTATACAATGGAATGAAGAAAGCATCTTCAACAAATGGTGCTGGCATAACTGGATGCAGCCATGTAGAAGACTGCAGATAGATCCATGTCTATCACCATGCACAAAACTTAAGTCCAAATGGATCAAAGACCTCAACATAAACCCAGCCACACTGAAGTTATTAGAATAGAACGTAGGATATACCCTTGAATGAATTGGTACAGGAGACTGCTTCCTGAACATAACACCAGTAGCACAGATACTGAGATCCACAATTAATAAATGTTACCTCCTGAAACTGAGAAGCTTCTGTAAGGTAAAGGACAAAGTCAACAAAACAAAACAACAGCCCATGGATTTGGGAAATATATTCCCCAGCTAAGATACTCAGCAAGCATGTAGAGGATGCCACAACTGGCCTTACCCTGTAATCACATTGGTGATTATCATCAGAGAGCCCTTATCCAGTAATTCATGGAATCAATTACCGGGCCTAACTCTGGTTATCCAGTTGAAGAGAGGGAGGAGGGAATACATGAGCAAATGAACCCAGGTTGTAGAAATGCATGAACTCTGGACTGACAGCTGTGGAGCCTCCATGGGACTGAACTAAGCCCTCCATATGTGGAAGATAGTTGTGAAGCTTGGACTGTTTGAGGAGCCCCTGGCAGTGGTACCAAGAACTGTCCCTAGTGCATGAGCTAGCTTTTTGGAGCACATTGATTGTCTGTCTGGACTGTTGTTTTTTCTTTCTTTCTATTGGAGATACAGTTGGGTAGAATTAATACAGAAAGAAGTCTTTAGTGGCTCTATTCTTAGTGATGAGCCTCTAGTCATCTATACCAGTACAAAGAATGCTTCCTTACCTATAGCAGCCAACAGCTTCAGGGAATGTGGACTCCACATGATTTCTGGCTGTATTACAGATCAAGGTCAACAACATGGCTCATGGCAGCAGCTTGAATAATAGACATCAGCACAACCTCAGGCAGCAGCACAGACAACAGCATAGGTCCCACTGGCCTAAGCATTTTGAAGATGCTTAATCCAGAAAATTAACAATTCTTCATCTTGGATATCTTGTTGCTCAGAGTAAGGGTGAAGTTCCACCCTGCAGAATGTCAGGCCAGGACCTTGGAGACTTCCTAGCATCCTTACACAATTATGGCCTAGGTACTGGCAACACTAGGCAAGACCATCCTGCATGCAGCCTGAGGGTCAGAACTACAGCTCATGTTCTCCTTCCCACAGTAGAGTGAGCAGTCCCAGCAATGGCAGCAGCTATTGCCTAGTAGGTGGCTATTGGGTGGGGTGACTTAGTGGTGGCCCAAAGCACAGCTCTACCTAACAAGGGCATGCTCCTTTGTCTGCTGTGGATACATGGTGATCTACAGGCTCATCGTCTTCTGCTTCTTCCTGAAAATCTTGTTGGGGTACGGGGGGTGGGTCTCTCAGGCTCCTCAGAGCAACCCTGTGGATCCTGGCATCAGTCAATACATTGAATCCAAATTTCAAATAGTAGCCTAAAGTAGAACAAATTCTAGTATTTTGAAAACAGTCTTCCTTAAAATATTACCGATTATAATTGACTCTATAGAATGTTATTCACATTCACATTAGACATTGTATCAAAAAATTTCCTAGGTCATATGTCTTCAGAAAGGTTTAAAATCCTTTGCTATACTTCCAGGACTTTTCATTATGCCATCTAAGATAGGCAATAGTAACCTGAAAGAGTCCTCATACTATCAAACTACTAAATTCTGTTCTTATCAATCTGCTATATTAAAAAATCAGAAGTATAGATTGAAATAGTGTGAAGTAATTTTATGTCACTTAGTTTGCAAAGCTCATTATTATATATGACACTGTAAACAATAGAGATTATTAGAAATATTAAAATAAAACATGCTCACTTACCAAAACAAAGTTATTTGGTTATTCCATAAATTATGTGTGTAGAATTATCATTTTATCAAGTACCTAAGTTATTATATGGTTTTATGTTCTAATCATTAAAGAATATTTTAGTGCTGTTTATCAAGAGATATCTATATTATTAAATCATCTCTATTTTGTATAATAAAATGAACAAATTTTTAATGTTTATATTGTCGCCTTCAAAAATATTCTAAAATGTCTTCAGGAAAAATTATATTGAAATATATTTTAGGAAAAATTAAGTCCCTGTTTTTATTCAGAGCTTCTGATATTTAATAATTTATGGAGATGTTATTTTGCAGTGGTCATAAAGATTTTAAGAGCATACTTATTATTCATAGATAAATAAAAGAATTATGTGATGCTGAGACCCAAAAAAAAAAAGATGCAGGAAATGTGAAGATAAAATGTGTAGCTCTGATGTGCGAAGTTGGATTCAATGATCAACACTGCACTGAATAACCATCATCCACTCACACTCTCTTTCAGGACCCTTTTTCCAAGGTTGTAAAAGCCTGACTTCCTGACTCATCAGAATCCTAATTATCAGCTGAGAAGGGAATGAGCTGAAATACAAGACATGATCACTTAATGTGATGGGCTTGAGAATAGACACCTACACCTGATAGCATGATATGATGATGTCCGTGCAATACTTAACTTTGCAGATGGAAGTGCATAGAATTAAGAAGGACAAGGAAAAAAGGCAAGAAAATTTAGGAGCAATGGGTATAATTATTTTCAGGGAATGTGGCTTCCCTTAAAACAGAACTGAATTTAAAAACATAATTTTGACACATTAAGGGGAAATTAAGATCTCCTGATCAAATTGGGAGACTGGTGGGAGGGGAGAGGGAGCTAGGAAAATGAGAAGGGGAGAAGAGGAAGGATGAGGAGGACATGAGGCAGCAGAAAGGTTGAATCAGGGGGAGAATAGAAGAAAATAAGATAAGAGATACCATAATAGAGGGAGACATTTTAGGTTTACAGAGAAATCAAGCACTAGGGAAATGTCTGGAGGTCTACAAAGATGACACCAACTAACAATCTAAGCAACAGAGTAGAGGCTACCTTAAATACCCTCCCCTGATAATGAGATTGATGAGTGACTTATATGTCATCCTATAGCCTTCATCCAGCAGTTGGTGGAAGTAGAAGCAGACACCCACAGCAAATCACTGAACTGAACTGGAATCCAGTTGCAGAGAAAGACAAGTGATGAGCAAAGGAGTCAAACCAGGCTGGTGAAACCCACAGAAACATCTGACCTGAACAACAGGGAGCTCTTGGTCCCCAGACTGATAACTGGGAAACCAGCATGGGACTGATCCAGACCCCAGGGACGTGGGTGTCAGTGAGGAGACCTCAGAAATCCATGGGGCCTCCTGTAGTAGATCATTACTTATCCCTAGTAAAGGTGTGGACTTTGGGAACCCTAAAGTCCATATTCTACATTTTGGGATGCTCCCTGAGCCAAGAAACATGGGGGTGGGCCTATGCCCTATCCCAAAGGATATGACACACTCTGAAGACCACCTATGGAAGGCCTCATCCTCTCTGGGGAGCAGAAAGGTTATGTGATATGTAGGGTGTTTGTTGAGGGGGTTCTAGGGGAGGACAGGAGGGAGAGGGAACTGGGATTGATATGTAAGAGAATCTTGTTTCTAATTCAAAGAAAAAAAATGAAAAAAACAATATTTCTCAATAAAAAACACATTAAAGATCAATACTACTTCTCCATAACAGTAATACCAATTTGAAAATAAGTACCTTCATTATTAGGAAAATATATATTATAGATATTCTGAGTTATACAACTAAAAGTTGTAAAGTGTGATAAAAATATGAAAGATTAATTCTTTGGAGTAAAATGCTACACTATTGTGAAATAAAATGTTAAGCTACACAATAACAAATGTTACCTCCAAAAAAACTTGTTTTAGAGTTTTGAAGTAGATACATTTATTCTTTCTCAATTATTGGAAATATATTGATTTCTAATACATGACTAATTAAAAAAGAGTAAAAATGAGAAGCTATCATTCAAAAACTGTATCTTTTAACTGGGGATAGGTGGATGTTTAATAGTACCGAGAAAATTTATAAAATGTTACTATGGGAGATTTTAAAGTAATGGAATAGTAGGAAAGCAAAATCAATAATCCTATTTTTGTTAACAATTGGGATATACTGTAATACATCTCTAATTTGTTGTTTCTTGTTTTTGTATAATATATATATATTATGTACTATAATATATAATATTAAATATGTATATATTATATATTATATAATTAAATGTAATATTATAAATATATACTATAATATATATAATTATATACTATACTATACTATACTATAATATTATATTATATATATATTATATATATATTAAGTGTTTTTCATATAGATGACCAGTTGATCCAAAAATTGCAATAAAATCTTTCCTGAAACTACTCATACACTCCTCCCATCTAATCACTTAAAGAATATAATGGCAAATTCCCTGTGCATAATTTGTGTGTTCACATTGATTCAGACAAGATGTTAAACTCACCCTTCCTGAGAAAATATTGTCATCTTGAGAAAATGTACATATGGTATGTGTCTTCTCCAGATTTGATAGCAAGAAAAGATAGTTTTGGTTCTTAGTACATGAAAACTAAAATCTGGATGCCATTTCCAATTTCTTCAACTACTTTAAACATGTGCATATATCATCTTGATTTTTAGATTCCATTTATGGATTCTTCCCTTTTTATTTGTAAACAAAAAAGAAGGATGGCAGGAAGGAAGGGAGGGAGGAAGAGAGGCATAGAGGGAGGGAAGGAGAGGCAAGGGAAGAAAGGAGGATGGGTGGCAGGCAGGCAACTTTATTGTAACAAACTCTATGTTCTCTCTGTTCCTAATGTTTGCCTATTAACATGTGGTAATACTTAGGAAAGATGAACTTCTCTCATTTACAACAAAGTATCTCCTAGTGATTAAGTACCTTTTCTGTGTTCTCATCTTCTTGTCTTTTTGTTCCTTTGTGAAATACTCCTTTATTTGCCACATATGAAGAATAATTTGTCTGTGCATAGACTTCTTGGTGGCTAGTCTTTTGCATTCATCACTCTGAAGGTATTGTCCAGATATGCTCTTCCTTGCATAGGGTCTGATAAAATACTAGATACTAATGCCTTCAGACTGCCTTGTAGGTAGTGAGTAGATTCTTCTCCTGCTCTTTAAATTGTGATACTGTTTCTGAAGTTTTATTATAGGCAGAACATTCTCCTCACCATGATGTTCTACCAAACACATCAAATGCTCATAGACTGAATCCTCTGATACCTCCAGGATATGCACATTTCTCCCTTAAGGTTTTGTTTTGATTGTTTGTTTGTTTGTTTTTTAATCAATGCAGCTCATAGCTTATATTTGCCATGACACATAACTTCACATTCATCTCAACATTTCTCATTAGAATCAAGAAGCCTGGAATCTGTAATAGCACATTTCAGTTTCTAACCTCACATATGTGCTCACACACAGATGGAGTGGCCCAGTATTCATCTGAAGAGTCCCATATATACACACCTTGTGGGGAGCTGGCTCAGAATGAAATGAAGTGAGTCTTTGCCTTCCATGAGGTACAATTAGAGGCATCCCATCCAGAAATCCTACCCACACTCCCTGCATCCTCAAACACATTCAACATTTGAAATCCACCCCCTTCCTCAGCTCCACAGGGTTAGCCTAATCCATCACATGGAATTCTTGTGGATGAGTCAGTTCCTGCAATAAAACATTCCCATAGCAGGTAGAGCTTAGGCGCCATCTGTTTCCTCCAGTCCTGTACAGATCTCTAGCAAAAAGAATGTAGCCTCCCAACAGGCAACATCTTTCTGCTTCAGATTCTACACTAAGATGTGATCTGTTTCCAGTGCTATATACTGCACTTCTGTTTGAGTTTGTGATAAAGATTGGATTGTATTGGTGGTGATGGGCTAACATTACAAGTCTTCTGGGCCTGGGTAACTGATAGTACACACTGGCACACCGTGCTGGTCCGACAAAGGACTTGAGTGGTGCTTCATCTTTAAGTGCTGCCAGCCCACAGAGAGGCTCTAGGGAAGAAAACCCTTTCCTCTTCATATCTCCTTGTTGCTACAGGATTAATCAGGGATGTAAAGCAAAAAACAAAAGACACAGAGACAGATATTTTTGGATTAAAGCTTCAAGCTGAAGATCAGAAAAGCAAAGCAGCCAAGTCAGTAGCTCTTACCACTACCTCAGGCTGAAAAGGCTGATCCTGCCTCCTTGAGCTCTCCCAAATCTCAGACTCCTTCCTCTCTTCAGTGTGGCTGGAGAATACATGCCTTCATATCCTCAATGTGGTTGGAGAATGAATGCCCACTCTGAGAGCTTGTTCCTGCCTTAATACTTCTCATGAGTCCTGGAATTAAAGGTGTGCATCTCCACCAACTAGCTCTATGTCTTCTGGGATTAAAGGTGTGTTTCACCACTTCCTGACCTCTATAGCTTGTGGCTGATTTTTGTTTTCTGAATCTTCAGGCAAGCTTTAATAAATCACCACAAGGATAGTCAGGGAAATAGTAAGTTTTCACCAGATAGGAGCTGAAGGAGAACATATCACATTCAGAAGTTTCCTTTGTTCTTTATTCTTGCTTGTATGACTATTTAAATAAAGGCATCAGACATCTGTACTATTACTTCTTGACAGTCCTCTGTAGTTCCTACTTCTGCCTGAACTGAAAGGGTCCATTCTACCACATTCTACCTTGTAGCTATAGTTAGAGACCTATGTGAGGTTTTCTGGTTTTTGTTGTTGGTTTGTTTTTGAACTGGAATGGCTGGGGGCTTTCTCCAGCAGGTGCTTAAGTTCAAAAGTAGACAAAAGGGAATAGGGCAGAGTGTTTCTTTTGAGTATGACATCTTAGAGTCAGAATAATCTATTTAGATCCTGTGACTTTGATTCTGTACTAATAAGAAGTGATGATTACACGGTCTCCAGAGGTTCAGTTACATATAAACCTCGGGTAGTTACTGAGGATCATTCAAGATGTGGCTATTAATGGTGTCAATTCAATTGTATATGTAGACAAGCCTGAAAAGTACATACTTACATGCTGATTTGCCTTGAATAAAACTGGCTTAAGCTGCATGCATGTGTTCATAGTATTATGCTGGTTGGCAGGCTGCTTCTCCCCATGGATGGCAGATCCAAGGGTGGAGCTGATAGCAAGCTCTACAGAAATCCTTGTGGAAGCTACTAAGGATTAAAATGACAGTGCCAGTGATTGATGAGCCATGGTATTTTTCATCTTCCAAAGGCCAATAAGATACAAATCAAAGATTCAGGCAAAGAACCCCACTGATGCTGCCTCTGTGGAAACTAAATTTGGTCCAGAGTATGAGGAGAGAAACAGATATGTTTTCTCTTATTATGGAAGAGTATTATGCTTGAGGAGCCAGAAGGAAGATTCAGATATGGCTCCTAATGCCAGGGATGGACATAAAAGTTGGGGAGTTGGTGTTGGTCATCAAGGGGAAATTAATATTTAGAAGAGGCTGTCGACAGGTTTGAGTAAACGGTTGGCACAGAAGCAGACCCTATAGCAGGCAGGATGGAGTTATCAGGAGGCTGACTGACACATGACATGTCTTGGATTGGTGTGGAGGCAACATGGACTTTGTCCTTGATTTTGTTGATTCACAGGAATAGAGCTCTCTTCCTGTTGAAATCTTTGGGAGTGATGAAATAAATGAATTGGAGTGCTGGATTCCTGGTCAGCAGGCCTACTTGTTAATTGAGCCAACAGTGGAATCATCCATCTACTTGGCTAGAGTTATTAGGTATAGGAGAAGTGGAGTGAGGTGGGTAATAGAGGTCCCAAAACCTGAGTTTAATTGCATCTCTAAGTTTGTCTCTATGGGACTGGGGACTAGGGAATACTCATTTACCTGTAGAGATGAAGATTTTGACTTATGCTACATTTCCTCTTCTTTTATCTTTGCTGGCCTCTCCAGTATCTAGAAGCAAGAGGAAACAAGGTTGGAGAATCTGGAAGAGGGGAAACTAGTATTCTTCAACAGCCCCATGATAACCTGGGTTGGACATAAGGCCAGGGAAGAACTAGGTGCCCATAATAGATACTGCAGGCAAATATTGGTGTTACACAGATGCATCAAGGAAGATTCTTTTCTAGCTCTCAGCATTTCTGACCCTGCTTGAATTAGCAAAGACCTACATCAGATATCTTCTGCTTTAAAGACTTACACCCATTGACCTTCTTATGGATAGATACCATAAAATCCTTGCCTGGAACCATATTTCTTTGCCTGTAGTGTCTATCATGGACATCTAGTTCTGTCCAAGTTTCATGTCCCACCATCGAGGAGGCCTTACTACTGGTACTGTTAAAGTCTATATGTCATAGATCCTAGAAAACACCCAGAGAATAACACTGTGTCTGACTTGGGCTTTTGCAACCCTAAAGCCCACAACCATGACATATCTCTTCCAACAAAGACATGCCTATTCAAACAATGCCTCTACGTTCTTCTCCTTCCGAATAGTCTACTAACCAGGAACCAAGCATTGAAATAAATGGGCCTATGGAGGAAGATTTTCATTCAAATCATCACACCTATCTCAAAAATACAAAACAAAAACAACAAACACCCCCAGAGAGAGAAAGAGAGAAAGCTCTGTTTACCGCTACATATTCATGTCTCTACCTGGGTTATAGTGAATAGACATTAGTTTTGTTTATTTGTTTGTGTTTATACAATCTTAGGCCTGACACAGCAAGGATTGTACCTTATCCTTCAAGTTCCCGAGATTATAGGCATGAGCCAGTCCACCAAGGGATGTATGAATTTATAGTGAAAATAATATGTGAAGGGAGTAGAACTGATTAGAATCACAGATGTTTGAACAAATCCACTAATCTCTTTAGGACATTATGTTGTATAAAAGAAAATGCAACCATTTCTCAAGGGGAAACATGCTTTCCAAACTTGGATCAATTCTCAAATCTTCCTCATCTGAGATACCTTTTTATTAGTTACTTTGGCAATGTTGTGATAAAATATGAGACAAATGGGCAAGCAGATAAACAAACAAACAAAGAGACTGTCTCAATGAGTAAACAGTTTTATTTCTGCCTGATCTGGGATTGGTCCTGTATCTGTCAAATGTTTACTAGTAATCACTCATATGCAGATCTAAAATGAAGAAGGAGCAAATAGAATAAGGAGAAACACAAAATTAATAGTTTGAAATGGAAAAGAGCCACAGGAAGGGTGCTATGGAAACCAAGTATCTTTTGTTTAAGAAGATAAGGTTTTTAGAAAGCCTGATATTGAATGGAATAAAGGGAAAGACTCTACCAAGATGTCTTAATCAATGTCTTATCATTGTGAAGAGAGACATGACCATGCAAATTATAATAAAGGACAAGATTTAATTTTATATGGCTTCCTGGTTCATGAGTTTAATGCATTATTTTCATGTCAGAAAAGCATGTTGGTATGCAGGAAACAGGTGATGGAGAAAGAGCTAAGGGTTCCACATCTAAATCAGCAGACAGCAGCAAGAGAGAGTGACACTGGGCCTGGCTTGAACATTTGAAAACATCAAAGTCCACCCTCAGTGACATCTCCGCTAACCCCTGCCCCCATCACAACAAGGCCCCATTTCCTAATAGTGCTACTTTCTATGAGCCTATGGAGTCCATTTTCATTCAAATCCCCACAACAACTTTGCTTCCAAGTAGTGCAAAGCAATTAAAAGAAAGCTTAAGCAGCAAAGGAAACCATCAATAACTTCAAGCTTCTGTAAATACAATGCAGGGATGGGGCCAAGTTTCCAGAACTGACAAGCAGAAAACCTTGCCAGTCTTGGCCAGGTGGTTCTGAGTTAAGAGTCAGAGATATAGGAACAGGGTTATAGAATATTCTTGAACTGCTCAGGAAAGCCATGACTCACAGATTCAGAGCAATATGAGCCAGTCATTGCAGAAGTCTATGGAGTAAACTCTAGTGTAATAAGTGTGAGACAGTTAGTCATTGGCATTGGATTATAAAGCAAGTGGTCCTGATGAGAATCAGGCAAATGCAGTCTACAGAGACATGGCTCTCTGTGACCCAACTCTGCCCAGCATCCCTCTATTGCTGAAGGCTCATCACTCCCCCAAACAGAGGAACCAGATGGAGAATTACACCTAGACCATGGTATTATGGAAGACACTTCAGATTTAGATAGCAACACGTAACTGAAAAGAGGTGGCCTCAATTTCAGGTGTCACTGTTCACTGAACCTAAACAAAATTAATCAAAAAATGTAGATCATGGATCACAACCGATGCCACTGGATTGTCATAAATATTCACAGAGAAAATAAACAGAAAATGAGCAAGCAAACAACTATACATAGAAAAGCAAACAATTCTAAACATTGCAAAAAAAAGAAAGAAAGAAAAAGGAAAAGTCCCATGTCATTGACACAATCTACTCCCTGTACCTCTTGGGCTCTTTTTAGCAACTAGGTGAAGCAACTAAGAACCTTGTTTTAAAATGGCTAAAAACTGAGAGATTTCTAATACACCTACCAAGAAGCCAAGGAAAGGGAATTGTAAATCCAAACCCTACCCATCCTACAAAGCAGGGTCAAGCATAATGCAGATACTGAGAGTGTGTCTCAACACAGAAAGTAAAGGAAGCTTTGTATATGTATCTTTTTGCTAGTAATCTCACATTACATAGGAATGACCCAAATTTCAATGTCCATTACACAAAGAAACAAAAATAGAAGCAAACAAAATTCCAACTTCTTAAAGAACAAATTTATTCCTAAAATTTCTCAAGGAAACTACAAATCCAAATCTGTATTTGCATATTTGTATGTAAGTGTGTGTACATATACAATATATGCATACATGTATGTGAATGTGTATACATGTCTATAATTTAATATGGCATAGTAAACAAATATAGTGCTAGTCTTATTATGTACTGATTTATGAAAAATAAAGCTAAATTATCAAGAATCACTTCTCCAAGAGCACATGTAGACATTTTAAAAGCCATCTTTTTTTAAAGACACTTACTGTGCAGATATTAATGAAAACTAAGTCCAATGTGTCTTAGTATTTTAGAGTTTTGTAGAAAAATCTAATTTACAAATTTTTCTCCTCAATAAAATGCAGAGGCTGTGTCTGTGAATGGCCAAAATACATTAACAAAAAAGAAAAAAAGCATCTTTTTGACTACCCAGGTGGCTCAGTGTGTTAAAGCACTTGCTACCAAACATGAAGTCATGAGTTAGTTACCCATAACTTACATGATGAAAGGGGAAAACAAAGTCTTTGGAAACTGTCATTTAACATCCATTTGTGTGGTGCACATAAAAATATGTATGTATAAAATAGTAATAAATTTAATTTAAATATATATTTCATTTTAGATGATTTCATACCATCTAGTGATGTTTCTTGGAGATTCTGCACAATGAGAAGCATTTATTAATTGCCATAGGGTGTCTGCAGCCAGCTATTGCTTCTCTTGGCTATGTACTATATCCTATTAAAATAATATATTAGAAAGCAAAAATACCTGTACTTTCTCCCTCTATCAAGGCATCTCCTTTCTTACCCTTCTCTTCCTCCCATTTCAGTCCTCTTGTTCTCCTTCTCCCTCCCCTTCTTCCTTTCCCACATCCTTCCTCTCTACCACTGCCCCATGCTCCTACTTTGTTCAGGGGTTCTTGTCACCTCCCCTTCTTTGAGGGACTATGCAATCTTCTGTTAGGTTTCTCCTTGTTTACTAGCTCCTCTGGAAGTGTGGATTGTAGACTGGTAATCCTTTGCTCTATGTCTAAAAATCATATAGGAGTGAGTACATACCATGTTTGTCTTTTTGTGACTGGGTTACCTCACTCAGTATGGTTTCTTTTAGTTCCATCCATTTGCCTGTGAATATCAAGATTCCATTGTCACCCCCCCAGTAGTACTTCATTGTGTAAATGTACCACATTTTCTCCATCCGTTCTTCAGCTGAGGGGCATCTAGATTGCTTCCAGGTTCTGGCTATGACAAATAATGCTGCTATGAACATAGTTGAACATATGTCCTTATTGTATGAATGTGCATTCTTTGGGTATATGCCCAAGAGAGAAATTGCTGGATCTTGCGGTAGACTGATTCTCATTTTCCTGAGAAACTGCCAGGGGAGGAATAGAGGAGGGCAAGAAAGGAGATGCCTTGATAGAGAGAGACAGTACAGGTATGGAGAGAGGTCTGGCACAAAGGAAATGTTAGGGGATCCACATGGATGACCTCAACTAAGAATCCAGGCAGTAGTGGGGAAAATGCCATTGATGCCCTTCCCCTATAATGAGATTGGTGTCTACCTATAATGAGATTGGTGTTACCATTCCTAGAGTGTTCATCCAGTAGCTGTTCAAAGAAGAAACAGGTACCCATAGCTAAGTACTGAACCATACTCCTGGAATCCAGTTGTGGAGAGGGAGGACAGATGAGTAAAGGAGCCAAGATGGGGCTGCAGAAACAGTGGACCTGACCTAGTGAGAACATGGAGACCCTAGTCATAGAGCTGGGGAAACAGCATTGGATCTAAACAAGCCCTCCAAAATGTGGGTGCCAGCTAGGACAGTCTATAGGACTCTAACTGTGAAGCCAGCTTTTAACCCTAGAGCACAAATGAATTTTGGGAGCTCATTCCCTATGGAGGGATACTATTGCATCCCAGATACAGCAAGGAGGGGCGAATGATATGACAGGCATTGAAGGTCCCTGGTGGAGGGTCTCAGTATCCCTGAGGAGGAGTTGTGGGATGGGTTGGGGGGGTTGGGAGGGAACATGGGAGGATGGGAGGGTGAGGAATGGGGGGATTGATATGTAAATATGAGTAGTAATTAAAGAATGTTAAAAAATTAAAAAATTAGAAAAAAGCAAAAATAGGATAGGCTCCAAAGCTATACAGGGAAACCCTGTCTAGAAACGCAAACCCCCTGCAAAAAAAGCAAAAATAAATGTGTGGTCAATATGCCAGTATATCTTGAGGGAGACAGGATCTCACCAGCCTTGATCTATGGTGCTGTATACCTCTCTGACTTCCCATTTAACATTGGATCATTAACAATGAATTATACACCATTATGGCTATGGAGGCTTACATAACAGGGGGTTGGATGAAACCTAATCCTCTCAGAAAGGGATAGCTTCTATTGCTAACAATTCCATATCAGAGGCTGGGAAAATGTAGGCATTTGCCTATCCCCTGGACTCCTAAAAAACAATAGCATTAACTTACTCAACAAAATATGTAGTGTCAGAGACAATCATTGCTATACTACATATGGTGTAGAATTTAGAGCAATGTAATTATATTCCATCTCTTAACAAGATCTCCCTAATACAGCAAAGGACCCAAAATTATACATTGGCCTAAACTTCACACAGCTCTCCTTAACCAGGGAACCCACCCATGATTTCTGCAAAAGGACATAATCTTTAGTGTCTTTTCTTGCTGAGTCCCTTCAGCTTTTTAGCATAGTTCTTACTCTTCTATGTCTCAGGCACCACAAGTCATTACCTTAATCTCCTTAGTCAATGGATTTTTTACCACCCAAAACTTTAATATATTTGTACACAATTGTTCGTGCTGAGGCACACAATGGAGCTTTGTAGTGACCACGGTTATCATGTTTTCTCTGCACCCACTTTTAGCACATTCATTTGGTGAGCACAAATAGTGGAGTAAGTAAAAAAAGCAAGCAAGCAACAAACACACATTAAACAAATAGTATGTCCTCAAACAATTTGTTTTCAAAATCCTATGTAATAAGTGCATTTTTTTTCACACCAGATGTGTAGATCAGTAACCCTGATCAAGCTCCAAGTTTTACAGCATAGTTAAACAGTTTGAGACCTTGTTCCTAACCAAAAATGTCCAAGCTATTCCTCCCACCTGTCAGACCCAGTTTTCTATTTCCCTACAGCCTCTCCTTCAGTAAGATGGGCCATTAAGAAAGTAATCTATCTGCATCTTCTTCCTTGGCACTTCCAGCTACGAAACATTCTTTGTGTCTCTGACTGACTCTTTACTACTGCCTTTTGTGACTGGCTTCCCAATGATTAAGCAAGCTTTACTCACAGCCACTGAGTAAAGATCATTGAGTTTAAGCCTGTCTTTATTATTGTTATCATTGTTATTAGTATTAGTATTGTGGTATTCTATTTAACTTCACCTCCAATCTAAAGAATTGTCGGCTAGATAGCATAAGCTTTGTTTTCTCTATGACACTAGAAAGTAAACATAGAAGATTCCCAATATGAAACAACTATCAATCATTTATAAGCAGGACACAGGTTAGACAAGAGGCAAAATGCCAGCTGCTAGTGAAAATATAGAGATTGTCTGTGGGATAGAACCTTGTTTTCAGTTGAGATAGGCTGAAATAAAGCTATAACAGTCAAATGTACTAGCCTATCTGAGGTATAAAGTTTGCATCTATATCAGTCCCTCCTCAGTCTCCATGAGGGAAGCATTGCTAGCTCCTCTTTGGTACTAGAAAGATAAATATCTGGAGCTATTAAACACGATTATCCTATATCAGTGACCAAACCACTAAAATGATATTTATAAGATGCCTGTGCATGCCCAAGTTAATTGTCTACAATAAAATTTGTACAAATATCAATGGCATAATCATAAGCATTATATATTATTTCTGGTGAAAGCAGTGTTTCTAAATTCATGTTCCTATTGATTAATGCCCTTAATTAGAAAAACACAATAATTTTTTTTTGCTGCAATTGATTCTGTACTAAAACAATTCCCCAATTTTTCAAAACAAAGAAATTACATTGGTTTCTAAATCAGATACAATTCATTTTTTGCTACAAATTGTTTCTGGGATCAGTTGTTAATAAAATGGTTGGCAAAGTGATGTGAATAACTGCAGATTTTAAAACTTCACTACACTCAAAGCAATTAAAATATTCAAATACATTAGCAGCAGCTTTCTGATCTCAACTAAAATCTTTTATCATGCTACATACACAGCATAATAGTTCATGATAGAGAGACAGGGTTGGATGTCGACTTGCACTGTTGAGCTTTCAATCTATTATTTGTTTGTTTGTCAGGATGAAATTCATGTTTAAACCTTCTACTTAGAAAAAAATAACCGTGAAACAGATAATAAGATCTACTAATGTTCCTCACTTCTTGTTCAGTCAGGTGAATTTTAGGGGAGAAAAGTAGAGGAATGTCAAAAACTCCCTTCCCTTCCAGTAAAGAAGCACTGTTGTATTTATTTATTTATTTATTTATTTATTTATTTATTTTATACATTTAACCACCAAATGAAAGAAAACTGTAATTTTCAATCCCTTATCTTTTTAGTTTAATAGTCCCAATATGTGATGATCTAGTCTACTTAAATATATGGAAGTTTAGTTGAAACAACGTAGTTTATTTATATTCACAGTGTGATTTTGAATATATGTCAATTACTCTGTGGTATAAACTTGTTTCTTTATATTGCCCTATTTTTGTGAACTATGGAAATGCATATTAAAAGTATCAAAACAACAAAGGGTGCTCACTGGCTATTTTCCTTGTCTTCTTGCCCATTAGAGCTTTGATTTGCTCTCTTCTGAGCACTTTTTTGTTTTACTAAGAAGCCACAATTCAGTTGCTTGACATTTTGCAATACAAATGTAAATTATTTAATTACATTTTGCATGACACTGATCTGAAGCCAGTGAAAGAAATGTAAACAGCATTGTATGATTAAATTCATCATAACCTATGAAAATTGTGATTTGTATATTCCCCTTACATGTGTAAGTGCTGCTGTTTAATCACAACTAATACACATGTAATAGTGCAAAAAATGTAGATTTTTCTCTACAATTTGTAGCTGAAAGAATTAGATCCTAGAAATAAGTCTTATGATGATTTATGGAAATCAATTTCACTAAAAGGCATTTAAAGGACATCAACAAGCAATGTGGTTACCCAGGGCAAAATTAAGCATAAAAACATATTGCCTCTGGGGCAGAACAAAATCATTTCTTGCAGGGAACAATATTGCAGGGTCGCAGCATGAGACTTGAATTCTATTTCAGGGAAGCGACGAGAAAAGAAAAACACATTAATAATAATCTTCCATCTACGATCATGGAAATTTGAATTTCCTGCCTTGGATGCTTGCTAGAGTAAGAACACTGCAGTGCCTACCTGTTTGTTAGAAAGTGAATAATTATTATTATGTTATTAAATTACAGGATATATATTCATTTTACTTTAAACAAAATTTGTTATCACAATTTAGCCTGACAGATCTTCCCTATTAAGATGGAACAGAGAAAATTTTGTTGTTTTACAGTTTGAATGTTATAGAGGAAAATATATATTTCTTTCAAAACTGGTTTTAGAGGGTATATTGAAGTTAAGAGCACTTTTTGTTCTTACAGATGACCCAGATTCCATTTGTCAGTACCCAAAAATTAACTCATAACCAGATGTAAATCAAGTTTCAGGGATTGCAACACCCCCAACTGGGTACCAGGCATGCACAAGGTACACATATTTATATGCACACAAAATCTCATAGGCCTAAATTATAAGTAAAGGAATCCTTAAAAAATGTTTGTGCAGTAGTGACATTGCAAAGTCACTGTAAAGTGATTTGTCGTATTCACCTCCCTATTTGTTTGTTTTTTGTTTGCTTGTTTATTTATTTTGCTTTTCTAGAACACAGTGCCTGTGATGCTTCTCCACCTTCCTCCCAGCTAGCTTTGCTGTAACTCCAAATATAGATTTGGGTAACTGCTTTCTCTTCAGTTGTGCAAAACAATCACATACAGCTGAAGTGACAAGTGGAAGTGACAGACATGGACTTCACCACAGGCCTTGTAACATCTTCCTGTGGAGTAGTTAGTACTCCTACAAAATGACCACTTCAGGGTCAGAAAACAAGCTACTTTCTAATATTGAGCTTTTCATTTTATTATTGTGTCATCTAGACTACTGTACAAAAACAAACAAACAAAAACCCAGTTTTTTAAAAACACAACTTTCTGCTCCAAGATAATGAAAAAGTGCATAGGAATAGCAATATCCAGAACAAATCAGCTGAATACGTACAATCATCATGTAACTTCATACTGAGATATATTATCCCTGATGCCATAGAGAAGATGTACTATAGTTTTAATATCATAGAAACAGCGAGGATTCAAAATTGTGCATTTGTCATCCCCCATAGGAAACTATTTCATTTCCCATAATTTTCTCTTTCAGGGTTACCAAGAATGTTTTTCTATTTCATCTCTCATGCTCCTCTATGCTATATGTTTTTTTTTTTGTAGTTAGTGAAAAGTTTCTACTGATGTTTTCCCGAAATTCTAGATTTATTCATTATTTTCTTAAGATTGTTCTGTTTTAAAGCTTTAGGAATGTCATTGAGTTTCAAAATGATTTGACTCATGAAAAGCAAAAACATCTTTCTGTACTCAGTTTAATTTGGCATCAACAACGTCATCACCATCACATAGTTGCCCTGTTTTATGCTGAGATATTTACATACATGACTAAGTCCAGCTAATCTCCCTCTACATATCTATATCTGAGGTTATTGTCTGCTACTACATCAACTTTTGAAAAGCCCAGTCTGGTATAGTTTCCTGATGTGAAGTTCCTTGTGAAATTACACAGCATGACCCAGGACAAATGCTCTCTATTGTAAGTCCATTTGAGTGTGTGTGAAGTAAATACTAACTGAACTATATTGAACCTCTCCAGTGTCCTCTTCTCTCCTTCATTTGTAAGGATGCATCACTAGATTTGCAAATAAGGGTTTCTGCAGATATTTCTTGACATATAAATGTTTCTAATGGTTAATGGTTTCAATCATCCTCATTACAAGAGAAAGATGTTCTTTAATACCAATATGTTTTATTCTGGAAAACTAGCTTTGACTTGAAAATTGGGACATTTAAACATAGATAATAGATGCAATTCAAGAAGAAATTTCACCAAGTACAACCTGACATTCAGAATTATCTTAAACTATCAATTTGGTTTTATACAATGAATAAATCATGGCAAATCCAAGAATGTAATCAAGCCTGGAGAAGATATGGAAACATTTATTGATAGTGTCTAAGGAAAATAATTACAATTTTATTTATTTTTCATGTCTGATATTTTTCATTCTATATGCGCAGTGATTTTCACAACAGTTAATACAATGTAGACACTTATGCAGCATTGAAAAATAACGAAAAAGGGACCAATCAATTCCTAAGTACATTGTGAAAAAAATCTCTGCTAAGATCTGGAAGGTAGGAAATATATAAGGAGAAAGAAGTAAAGATGCCAATGATTTTATTATATCAAGTTAGTGACAGAACAACTAAGCCATTAAGTATTTGTAGATGTGTGATTATGTGTACACATGTGATATTGCAAGTGCAAATGTGTGAAACTGAACTTGGAGTCCCCTGAAATATTCAGATGTTGTTCCTTAGGCAATCGAGACTGCATCTTTCACTGTCTGAAAAAAATCAACTTACCAAATAAAGTATGCTGGCTAATCAGTGAGTTCCAGAGATAGAACTGTCTCTGCCTTTCTGCACTAGGATTTCAAGGCACAGAACCTTTCCAGGGTCTGAGGAAGGAATGAAGGTCAGCATGTTTTCTAGAATAAGCCCTCAGTAAAGCCCCTGAAACATTGATTGTATTATCTTTAATACAGGATATCTTTTTTTTTTTTTTTTTTTTTTTTTTTTTTTTTTTTTTTTTTTTGGTTTTTCGAGACAGGGTTTCTCTGTGCAGCTTTGGAGCCGATCCTGGCACTCCAGGCTGGCTTCGAACTCACAGAGATCCGCCTGCCTCTGCCTCCCGAGTGCTGGGATTAAAGGTGAGGATATCTAAGCACTGACTCAGCCGGGGTAAAAGAACTTGCCACAGAAGTTTTACTCTCACTGATCTATCTCCTGAATCCACAGCAGCAGAAGAAAACACACTCTTCATAGTGACCTTTTGACTTCCACACAACCACATTGGTGTGTGTACACTAGAGGATGCGTGTGTGCACACACACACTTTAAAAATGGCAGGCTTCTCAGGGATACAAACCAAACATGGCATGTTTCTGTCAGTTGCTGATGAAGCATCTCTGAAGAGGATTATGCTCGGCGCCTGCCTATGAATATAGCAGGATATCAATAGGAATCATTTCTTTGACTGTTTTTCCATTTTGCATGTGGGTCATGTTTTGGTCTATCCTAGGTGTCTGGAAAATTTTGCGTCTATCCTAGGTGTGTCTTCACTATCAAGCTTCAAGTTCCTGGCCCTTCTTGGATTGTCACTTGTGAGCGCCCACATGTGTGGCATGAGTCTCAAACTGGACCAGTCATCGATTGGCCACTCCCACAATTACTGTGCCATCTTTACCTAGCATATTTTGCAGGCAGTACAAATTGTAGGTCACAGGTATTTGTGGCTGGGCTGGTGTCCCAATCACTCCACTGGAAGTCTGGTTACAGGAAATGGCCAGTTCAGGTTTCCCACACCCGATTTCCATTTCAGCTGTTTTTTTTTTTTTTTTTTCCTTTTGTTGTTGTTGTTGGTCTTTATTTTTTCAGCATGTTCAAAATTTTAACTTACAGCCTGAAGGTCCCAGAGTTAGATTTTCTTTTCAATTAAAAAAATCTTATTTTACATACTAATACCAGTTCACTCTGCCTCCTATCCTCTGGTTCCTCCTATCCTCTTCCCCAACCTACCCCTCCTCCACTTTTCAGAGAGGGTGAGGCCTCCCACAGAGAAATGAACAAGAGTCTGTCACATTACTTGAGGCAGGAGCAAGAACCCCCCCTCCCCGCTCCTGTTTCTAGGCTGAACAAGATATGCCTCCCCAGGGAATGGGCTCCAAACAGCTTGTTCATGCACTAGGGATAAATACTGTTTTCACTGCTAGTGACCCCACAAACTGCCAAGCCACCCAACTGTTGCCCACTTTGGTTGCCTAGTTCGGTCCTAAGCAGGTTCCCCAGAAGTTAGTCCTTAGTCAGTGAGCTCTCACTTGTGCTTATTCAGGTCAGCTGTTTCTGTGGGTTTCCCTTTGATCATATTCTTACTCCTCCCTCTCTTCTACTGGACTCCAGGAATTCAGCCCAGTGTTTAGCAATTTGTTCATACTAGTAACTAGCAGCTTTAGAATAAAACATGGTTTCAGATTAATAATTAGGATTTCTATTTGTATGTAATGTAAATGAAATTTTAAGATGGTATATTTCCAAACACATATATTTAGAAATAAAATTTTATTCATAGTGAGTAGAATCATTTATACTAAGCATTAATAAGATACTAAATTCTTGAATACATAGGTATTTTAAAATTCTATACAGAAAATCTTGTAGAAGTTTTAATCTTGCAGGTGCTGGTTGCACATGCCTTTAATCTTGGCACTCGGGAGGCAGAGGCATGTAGATTTCTCGGAGTTCAAGGCCAGCCTGACCTACAGAGCAAGTTTCAGGACAACTTCCAAAGCAAAACAGAGAAACCCTGTCTCGAAAAACACACACACACACACACACACACACACACACACACACACACACACACACACAAGTTTTAATCTGGCAGCAAATCTTGAAATAGAATAAGATGTTATAATTTCTTCCATTTTAATCCATTCTTAAATTCTTTTTTCATCATTTTCTATTTATTTTACATACCAACTACAGTTACCCCTTCCTCTCCCCTAGAAGAGAGGGTGGATGGATCTTAAATTCTTTTTAAAGTTTACTTTTGAGATTATACTATAATTATAATATTTGTACCATCCCTTTACTCCTCCTAATAGCTTCCACAGATCTCTCCTGGATCCCCTTTAAATTAACAGAAACTTCTCTTGACAACAGATGGAGACCACTACAACTAAACAAAAAACAAGCAAATTATAGATATGTAGTGTTCAGTCCCAATGATACAGCCACAAAACCTTCCCATACGTAAGGCTTAGGGACCATTGCATGGGAGAATACAAAAAGATTCTAAGAGCCAAATGACCAGGGACTTTTCTCTGAGATTGGGTCTCTCAGTAATATCAGAATCTTCATCAATAAAGTCTCACCAGTGTGATTTTGCATAACATGAGGTAAAAGAAGATGACATATGCAAACTTTGAAACTTGACAACAAAAGCCTCCACAGAGAACTGTAGGTAACAGGGGAAAGTTGAGAGCAAGAGAGTTGATCCTCCCAAGGAGATCACTCCAATTGTTTGTCCAGTGACAAATGATCAGGCATGAATCTACATATATTATATGTGTAACAATATATGGACTGAACAAATTGTATGTAGGAATATATGTATAAGATTTTATTATTAAATACATTAATTATGTTGAGTTTTGAGAATATGTATATCATAATGAATAGTATGTAAAACCAAACTAACTTAGGTAGAAGCTATACTTTGTAAATTGAATACCTAAGGGCCTGATATTTGAAGTGAATTTTCTTGTGTAAATTTTTTTAATTCTACTTTTATGTATTTCTCCTTTGTATTTTGAAATTATAAATAATTATAATAAATATCTTTTCCCTTTACTTTCTCCAAGCCTTCCCATATACCACTCTGCACTCTCCTTCAAATATATGGCAACATTTTTATTAATTATTATTGCATTAATACACACATACATATATACATACATATATATTCAATACAACCCATTGGGAATGTATCACTATATGTATGTTTGTGATATTTGTATGTTTGTGATATTTGTATGTTTGTTGTCATGGTTGATCTTTAAAAGTTGCTTCATTTCTTTTTAAGAACCTTTGAGAGGATAATTTGTTTTTGTCACCTATATAATGTTTCCATACCTCTGTGTTAAAAAAAGTAATCCTAAAATGGCTTGCCAATCTGAAAGCAAACAAACAAAAAGATGCATTGTTTTCATTTTGGTGGAAGGATGAGCTTCAATCATGCAGCGAACTGGGTATATTTTGACCTCTTGCCTCCTAACAAATCTTCTTCAAGACTCCCCATTTCACCTCTCCACAATCATATTTTCATGAAAGCCTTAACTCATTTATTCCCATGCTTTCTTCCAATATGACATTGAAACTACCACTCTTTCAGATTCTAATTACCTCTAGGCTTCTTAGAACCACACTCCCAAATTATATCAAGTGAGCAGGGACAACCTTCCATGATAGAGTGCATGCTTAGCATGCTTAGCGTATGTAAGGTGCTATGTTTTCCTTGCAGCAGGTCTCCACCCAGCCAACAAAAACATAATTGACACTCACACCCACACACACATACTCGAGTGCACGCGCGCACACACGCGCGCACACACACACACACACACACACACACACACACACACACACACACACACACAGAGAGTGAATTTGGAGGTTAAAGAGATGGCTTAGAGGTTAAGTGCACTTGTTGATTTTGCAGCAAACTCAGTATTAAGTCCAAACTCAGTATTAAGTCCAAGCAGTCACATGGTGGCTCACATCTATCTGCAACTCTAGTTCCAGGGAATAAAGCAGTCATGCATATGGTACATGACATGCATGTAAGCAAAAAGTAAAAAACAAAGAAACAAAACCAATAAAAATGTGCCTTTATGAAGAGAAAAACTCTCAGGGGTCTGTTTTAAAGGCTGATCATGATTTACTGTTAATGTCAACCATACTGTTTTCTTACTGAATTTATAATCTATGGTCTTTCAATACACTAATGTCATTGTTAAATGTAAATGCTCCAATGGAAATGGTCAGTCTGATAGCTGGTAATAGGATTAGCTTTATTACCTCTGCCTCATGCTTAGTTTTCCTTAAAAAAAAAAGTCAGTTAAACACTTAAAGTTAACTTATGTAGATCAAAAGGAAGTGGCCTTATTGAATTCCTGAACAGTTGCCCTTTGGTGCATTCCACACACTTTAGAATGACGAATAATTATAAGTGGCTCATTGGTCTTCCTAATCTATAGGACATTTAAGGGAATAAATCACTTCAATAGGTATTGCATATGGTTAATGATATGTAAATACAAAATTTGATTCTTTTTCAGCATCAGACAAACAAAATTAAAAACCTTTTCAAGATAGTCAATGGAAGAAATGCAAATAAAAAGTAGATTTGCTTCATGCACCAGAAATGTTCGAAACTTGTCCTTATGAATTATGCATCTGGAGTCTAATCACAGCCATTACAGTTTGCAGGTCTCCCTAAATAGCATCATCATGCTCTGATGTTATGGGAACAGAAATAGCAGAGCACTGAATTGGAAGTCAATGAACTCTCTCTTGTTGCATCTACATTCAGTTTTAAACATCATCCAATTGTTTAAATTCTGGGCTTTTGAGAAAGACAGATATGTGAAATAGTCTTTATTCATAGACATAAACATCCATGAACTGGCATCTGTATTAGTAAATGTATATTACATATAAAATTTAATTTGAGATGTTGAAATCTCATTCTATGTGGGACTACTGTACTATTTGTAATATATATGTATCTATCATATATTGTATACAATATAAAATGTTATTTCTTTATTCATAGTGTAATATTATTTCTTTATTGCAACTATGATATGACAAGCAGATATTGGTTACTGTATGAATTAGAATTCTCCGAAGGATCAGAATGATAGGGAACATGAGATTGGCCCACAAAGTACATTTTGGGTAGACCAGTAAGAGTTGCTTCACACAGGAAGCCATCAGCTGCTCCACAAAGCTAGGTTAGTCACAGTATAAATCTGACTGGACCTGGAGGATGCCTGGAGAGTTTTTGGTCTTCAGTTTACCCTGGGAGCCCAAAGAAGTTCTAGTATCAGCAACAAAATGCATCTGCAGCAATAGGATGGGTGAACTTGGTGCAAGAGTGAATAAAAACAGGCATTGAGCCAATCTTTCATGGTCTGTGTCTCTTTATTGTAACCACCTCCACAAAGGTTTGCTCACATGAAAGGTGTGTTTTCTCATTTCAAAAATTCTGATTAGGAAGTCCCTCATAGAAGTGTTCACCCACTTGTGCCTCAGTGGATTTCAGGTCCATTTTAGTTGACATCCAAGATTAGCTATTGTAGTTAATATGAGTTATTTTAATAGCTTTATTATTATGTATTTGAGACATTAATATGTTTCTGGATTGCCCAAAGGCAATATATAACCAGGAAGGATAACCTTGGATTTTTAGCTCCCTTGTTTACAATTTCTGAGAGCTGGAATAACAGGCATCCAACATCATCCACAGTTTGCCATACTGTTGTTCAAATTCAGGGTTTAGAACATGTTAGGCAAGCATCCATTCAGTTGACCTATATCTCCAGTCCAAAGTAATAGTTCTTTCTCTAATGTTTTTTAAAAAATAAATTCTAGGGTTAAAAAGTCACATTAATTTATCCAATACATTCATAAGGCTTTTAAAAATAAATGCAGTTTGGGGATATATAAAATGACTTACAAGGTGAAATGCTTGCTTCCCAAACCTGAACAAAGTACCTGGCAGCAAATTCAAAGGAGGAATGAATTATTTTGTTTGCAGTTTGTAAGAGTTTAATCCATTATGGTGGGATTATGGTAATCCGGAAGCAGAGAACACGGGAATACCGCAAGAGGCCTCTATAAAGCAGTCTCTGGTAACATGCTCTTGAATTTCTGTTTCCTCCCCAGCTATGTCCCAGACCTTTCACCGCCTGAAAAGATACTGGCATATTTCTGATCACCAAGTGAATAATCCATTAATTAGTTTGGAACTATCATTATCTAATTACCTTTAGAAACACAATCATGGACATTGAGACATATTTTACTTATAAATTGGAGCTTATTAATTCAAACAAAGTAACAATCAGGACGAGCCATTACATGGGGAAAATATCACAAGAATTGAAAAAATAAAATGGAAAAGCAACAACAGATTTATTAGGTGTCATCTAATCAAGTTTTACTGAAGTGAAGAGAAACTGCTGGACAAACCCACACCTCTTCTTCTGTTAGAGTAATAGTGGGCTGAACTGAAGTGCACTCACATAAAACAGTCTGGAAACAAACTTGATAGTTTTATACTTATGTGCTCCTGTGATCCTCACTGCTTCATTAGCACAGATCAAAACTTCTGTCCTTACACTCCCTAGTTCTTATTGGGGTTGTCTTTTCAGCTTCAGTCACTGTCCTTGAAGGGAAATAACACCATGTTTCATCAAGGGGAAAGACAGATGTTAACAGCAGATTTTCATCTGCTGCAGGTGACCTTGGCAATCTTCAGTTTTTCCATGTTTTCACTATGAAAAGGTATTTTTATCATCATAAATCTAAAATCAATTAAATGAATATTATGATAGTTTTGTCATCTTGAAAAAAATCCAAAGTGGCATGGCAATGAAAATTTTAGTGGAAGACAAAATACAGGAACCAAGAGCTAAATGGCCAGCTTGAGAATAAAAATCAAGCCCAGTTTTTTTTTTGTTTGTTTTAAGAAATACACACAATAAGAGAAATCACAAAGATTTAAATATTAGCACATTAACATATCAGAAATCAATTCAGAACAGAAAGTGCATACTTCTCTACTCTATGCTAAAGATAGACTTAGTCACTGGGTCTTGAAAGAGACCACATATTTGTTAACTAGTTTTCTTCACATATTGTAAATATTTTTTTAAATTTATTTATTAGTTCTAGTTAGGGAACAGGCTTGTTTCACATGTAAGTCCCTTTTCTCTCTCCCTCTCCTCACCCCATCCCTCCTTCCCCACCCCCAGCATACCTCCCACTCCATCCACCCACCACTCCCCAGGCAGGAGAGGGCCCTCAACTGGGCACTGCAAAGTCCACCAAATCTTCCTGTGCTGGTCCTGGGCCCTTCCCCATGTGTCCAGGGCCAGAGTGTAACCCTTCTTGTGGGATGGGCTCTCAAAGTCCCTTCTTGCACCAGGGAAAAATACTAATCCATCACCAGAGGCTCCCTGGAGTGCAGAGGCCTCCTTATTGACATCCATGTTCAGGGGTCTGGATCAGTCTTGTACTGGCCTCCCCAACAGCATCTGGGGTAGATGTGCTCTCCCTTGTTCAGGCCAACTGTTCCTGTGGCTTTCTCCAACCTGGTACAGACCCCTTTGCTCTTCATTCCTCCCTCTCTTCAACTAAATTCCTGATTTCAGATCAGTGTATATCTGTGGATGTCTGTCTCTACTTCCATCAGCCACTGGATGAGGGCTCTAGGATGGCATAAAGAGAAGTCATCAATCTCATTTTAGGGGAAGGGCTTTTAGGTTATCCTCTCCACTATTGCATGGATTGACAGATCATGTCATCCTTGTAGGTCCCTGGAGATCTCTGTGGTTCAGATCTCTTCTTGGACCTATAGTGGCTCCCTCTAATATGGTATCTCTCATCCTGCTCTCTCTCCTCTATTCTTCCTCCAACTCAATATTTCTGCCCCTCCATTTCCTCTCCTCTACTCCTCTTCTCTTGCTCTTATTATAGCAGATCCCTCCCCCCTCCCCTCATCCTCCCAATTAGTTCAGGAGTTCATGCCATGTCCATTCCTGGGGATCATTTATCCGCTAGAGTCCTTCATGTTTCCTAGTTTCTTTGGTAAAGAGGATTATAGGCTGGTAATATTTTGCTCTATGTCTAAAATTCATATATCAGTGAGTACATACCATGTTTGTCTTATTGTGACTGGGTTACCTCACTCAGGATGGTTTCTTCTAGTTACATCCATTTGCCTGAGAAATTCAAGTTTCCATTGCTTTTTTCTGCTGAGTTGTACTCCATTGTATAAATGTACCACATTTTCTCAATCCATTCTTCAGTTGAGGGGCATCTAGGTTGCTTCCAGGTTCTAGCTATTACAAACAATGCTGCTAAGAATATGGTTGAACATATGTCCTTGTTGTATGAACATGCATTATTTGGGTATATACCCAAGAGAGGATGTTGAGGTAGATTGATTCCCAATTTTCTGAGCAACTGCCATACTGATTTCCAGAATGGTCTTACAAGTTCACACTCCCACCAGCAATGGAGGAGTGTTCCTTCTTCTCCGCATCCTCTCTAGCATAGGTTGTCATTGGTATTTTTTATTTTATCCATTCTGACAGGTGTGAGGTGGTATCTCAGAGTTGTTTTGAGTTGCATTTCTCTGATGGCCAAGGATTTTGAGCACTTTCTTAAGTGTCTTTCAGCCATTTCAGATTTTCCTCTGTTGAAAATTCTCTGTTTAGTTCTGCACCCCACTTTTTAATTTCATTGTTTGGTGTTTTGGTGGCTAGCTTCTTGAGTTCCTTATATATTTTTGAAATCAGTCCTCTCTCACATGTGGGATCGGTGAAGATCTTTTCCCATTCTGTGGGTGGTCGTTTTGTCCTACTGACTGTTTCCTTTGCCTTGCAGAAGCTTCTCAGTTTCAGGAGGTCCCATTTATTAATTGCAGACCACAATGTCTGTGCTACTGGCGTAAAGTTTAGGAAGCCATCTCCTGTGACAATTTGTTCAAGGGTAATTCCCACTTTCTCTTCTAGAAGATTCAGTGTGGCTGGATTTATGGTGAGATCTTTGATCAATTTGCACTTCAGTTTTGTGCATAGTGACAGGTATGGATCTATCTGCAATTTTCTGCATGTCCAAATCCAATTGTACCAGCACAATTTTTGAAGATGCTATTTTTTGTCCATTGTATAGATTTAGCACCTTTGTCAAAAATAAGGTATTCATAGGTGCGTGGGTCAATATCAGGGTTTCGATTCCATTGGTCTATCTGTCTATTTTGTGCCAATATCAAGCTGTTTTCAGAACTATGGGTCTATAGTAGAGCTTGAAGTCGGGGATGGTGATGCCTCCAGAAGTTCTTTTATTGTAAAGAGTTGTTTTGGCTATCCTGGGTTATTTATTTTTCCATATAAAGTTGAGTATTGTTCTACTATTGTCTGTGAAAAACTGTGTTGGGATTTTGATGGGGATTGCATTGAATCTGTAGATTGCTTTTGGCAGGATTGCCATTTTTACTTTGTTAATTCTACCTATCCAAGAGCATGGGAGATGTTTCCATTTTCTGGTATCTTCTTTAATTTCTTTCTTTAAAGTCTCAAAGTTCTTATTGTACAGATCTTTCGCTTTATTGGTTAGTGTTACCCCAAGATATCTTATGTTGCTTGTGGATATTGTGAAAGGTGATGTTTCCCTGATTTCTCATTGGATTTATCATCTGTATATCGTAGGGCTACTGATTTTTTTTAGTTAATTTTGTATCCTTGCTGAAGGTGTTTATCAGCCATAAGAGTTCCCTGGTAGAGTTTATCGGGTCACTAATGTAGAATATCATGTCGTCTGCAAATAGTGAAAGTTTGACTTCATCCTTTCCAATTTGTATCCCTTTGATCCCCTTTTCTTGTCTTATTGCTATAGCCAGAACTTCAAGTACAATATTGAAGTGATATGGAGAGAGTGGACAGCCTTGTCTTGTTACTGATTTTAGAGGAAAAGATTTGAGTTTCTCTCCATTTAGTTTGATGTTGGCTATTGGTTTGGTGTATATTGCATTTATCATGTTTAGATATGTTCCTGATATTCCTATTCCCTCCAAGATCTTTATCATGAAGGGATGTTGGATTTTGTCAAAGGCTTTTTCAGCATCTAGTAAGATGATCATGTGGTTTTTCTTTTTCAGTTTGTTTATATGTTGGATTACATTGATGGATTTTCATATGTTGAACCATCTTGCATCCCTGGGATGAAGCCTACTTGATCATGGTGGATGATTTTTCTGATATGTTCTTGGATTGGGTTCGCCAATATTTTATTGAGTTTTTAGCTTCGATGTTCATGAGGGATATTGGTCTGTAGTTCTCTTTCTTAGTCATATCTTTGTGTGACTTGGGTATCAAAGTGATTGTGGACTCGTAGAAAGAGTTTGGCAATATCCCATCTGTTTCTATTGTGCTGAACAGTTTGAGGAGTACGGGAATTAGCTCTTGTTTGAATTTCTCGTAGAATTCTGCAGTGAAGCCATCTGGCTCTGGGCTTTTTTTGATTGGGAGTCTTTTGATGACTTCTATTTCATTAGGGGTTATAGGTCAATTTAAACTGTTTATCTGATCTTGATTTAATTTTGTTAAGTGAAATTTATCCAGAAAGCTGTCCATTTCCTTTAGATTATCCAATTTTGTGGCGTACAGGTTTTCACAGTATGACCGGAAGATTCTCTGGATTTCCTCAGTGTTCATTGTTATATCCCCCTTTTCATTTCTGATTTTGTTAATTAGCATGCTCTCTCTCTGCCTTTTGGTTAGTTTGACTAGAGGTTTGTCTATCTTACTGATCTTCTCAAAGAACCAACTCTTTGTTTCATTGATTCTTTGTACTGTTTTCCTAGTTTCTACTTTGTTGATTTGGGCTCTCAGGTTGATTATTTCCTGGCATCTACTCTTCCTTGGTGTGTTTGCTTCTTTTTTGCTCTAAAGCTTTCAGCTGTTCTGTCAGTTCTCTACTGTGACTTTCCTCAAGTTTCTTCATGTGGGCACTTAGTGCTATGATCTTCCCTCTTAGCACTGCTTTCAGAGTGTCCCATAAGTGTGGGTATGTTGTGTCTACATTCTCATTAAATTCTAGGAAGTCTTTAATTTCTTCCTCAACCCATGATTGGTGCAATTGGGTGTTATTCATTTTCCACGAGAATGTAGGTTTTCTGCTATCCGTATTGCTGTTGAATTCTAACTGTAATGCATGGTGGTCTGACAAGATACAGGGGGTTATTTCAATTCTTCTGTAACTGTGGAGGTTTGCTTTGCTGCCAACTATGTGGTCAATTTTTGAGAAGGTTCCATGTGGCGCTGAAAAGAAGGTATATTCTTTTGTGTTTGGATGGAATATTCTATAGATATCTGCTAAACCCAGTTGGGTCATAATTTCAGTCACATCATTTGTTTCTTTGTTAAGTTTCTGTCTGGTGGTCCTGTCTAGTGGTGTAAGGGAGGTGTTGAAGTCTACTACTATAAGTGTGTGTGGTTTTATGTGTGGTTTGAGCTTTAGTAATGTTTCTTTTACAAATGTGGGTGTTTCGTATTTGGGGCACAGATGTTCAGGACTGAGACTTCATCTTGATTGACTTTTGCTGTGATGAGTATGAAATGCCCTTCTTCATCTCTTTTGATTGCTTTTACTTTAAAGTCTAATATGTTAGATATTAGGATTGCTACACCAGCTTGTTTCTTGAGCCCATTAGATTGGAATTTTTTTTTCTATCCTTTTACTCTGAGGTATCGCCTGTCTTTGAAATTGAGGTGTGTTTCTTGTAAACAGCAGAAGGATGGACTCTGTCTTCATATCCATTCTCTTAGCCTATATCTTTTTATGGGTAAGTTAAGACCATTGATATTTAGGGATATTAATGTCCATTGTTCATTAGTTCTTCTTTGTTTGGATTTAGTGTTGGTGGTGTCATTGTGTGTGGATTTTGCCCTCCTGTTTCTTTTTGTGTTTGGTAAAATTAGATATCTATTGCTAGTGTTTTTGTGAGTGTAGTTATGTTTGTTGGGTTGGACTTTTCCTTCCAGAAACTTCTGTAGTGCTGGATTTGTGGATATGTATTGTTTAAATCTGTTTTTGTCATGGAATATCTTGTTTTCTCCATCTATAGTGATTGAAAGTTTTGCTGTGTACAGTAGACTGTGTTGGCATCCATGCTCCCTTAGTGCTTGTAGGGTATCTATCCAAGACCTTCTGGCTTTCAGAGTTTCCATTGATAAGTTGTGTGTGATTCTGATTGGTTTGACTTCATATGTTACTTGGCCCCTTTCCTCTCTTAATATTTTCTCTTTATTCTGTAGATTTAGTGTTTTGATTATTATGTGTTGGGGGGGACTTCTTTTTGTGGTCTAGTTGGTTTGGTGTCCTGTAAGCTTCTTGTACTTTCATAGGCATATCCTTCCTTAGGTTGGGGATGTTTTCTTCTATGATTTTGTTGAATATGTTTTCTGTACCTTTGAGCAGTGTTTCTTCACCTTCTTCTACACCTATTATTCTTAGGTTTGGTCTTTTTACGGTGTCCCATATTTCCTGGATATTTTGTGTTAGGGATTTGTTGAACTTGTTGTTTTCTTTGGTTGATGAATGTATATCCTCTAGCGAGTCTTCAATAGCTGAGATTCTCTCTTCCATCTCTTGAATTCTATTGGTTATACTACATCTTTAGTTCCTGATTGTTTATCCAGCCTTTCCATTTCCAGCATCGCCTCATTCTATGATTTTTTAATTGTGTCTATTTCAGCTTTCATGCTTTGAACTGTTTCAAGAACTTCCTTCACTTGTTTGGATGTTTTTTCTTGGATTTCTTTTGATTCTTTATGAGATTTGTTTATTTCTTGAATTTTTTGTTTTGTCTTTTCCTCCATTTCGTGTAATTTTTTGTTTGCTTTTTCTTCTACTTCTTTAAGGGATTTTCTTGTTTCCTCTTTAAAGGTCTCCATCATTGTGCTGAGATAATATTTGAGGTCCATCTCATCTTCACGCTCTGTGTTGGGCTTTTCAGATCTTGCTGGAGTGGAGTCCCTAGATTCTGGTGGTGTCATATTGGTCTTTGTGTTGTTGAGTGAAATCTTATTCTGTCTTCTTCCCATATCTTCTTTTAGTGGGTGCAGGTGGGGTCTTTCTATCTCCTCTTGTGACCCAGTGGTGTGTGGGGTCAGGAATTCAATGTCCACAACTCTGGATGCTCTTGCCTCTCCTGGTAGTCTCCTCACTCATTGTGGATCAGTTGGCGGAAAGAGATGGAAGAGTTGGGTGTTTCCAGATTCAGGGAGCTCCTCCATGTCTGTGCATGTCTACCCCAAGCAGGCAGGAGCAGGCCTGGTATGGTCGGGGTGAGTGATGGTTTGGGTGGGGGTTGGGTAAGGGCAGAGGCTCACTTACCACGTTTCTGGGTTGTCTGCGGAAAGGGATGGAAGAGTGGGGTGCTACCAGATTCAGGGAGCAGGGAGCTCTTCCCTGCCTGGGTGTGTCTGCTTCAAGCTGGCAGGTGCAGGCAGGGGGATGGGAGGTTGCTCTGGGTGAGTGATGTTTTGGGCAGGAGTTGGGTAAGTGCAACTTAGTTCCTGGGTTGGTCAGCAGAAAGGGCTATTGTAAATATTTTTATCTCGATAATTCAGCACTATTTTTTACATCCATGCCTTCCTCAGGCAAAGCAAACTGATTAAAATTTAATGCCTGACCCAATGCCATTAAGGAGCAGACATAGAGCACATAAAATTTCCTCTCTTATTACTTTATTTAACTACAGTTTTTCCTACATCTGTACAATATGTTAGAACTCATACAAACATCAATCGTACATGTTACCTAGGATATCATCAAACTTATTGTGAATATGTATATATATTAATGTCTTATGCACTTTTTATTTTTTAATGTTTTGGTTTTATTGACTGAATGGCATTCAACATATTGATCAGAATGGACACCACCATATCACACTGTGATAATATTTTATAATCATATACTCTCCCAACATCTGTTACATCATTGGTCCTCAACTGTTGGGATCCCCTAAGTTACTTTACTTTCATATGATTTTAATTTAAAGATTACTCTATAAAAAGGAAACAGAACATACAGCCATTTCAGACTGTTTTGTGTTTGCAATCTACATTCTACAGATTTATTCATGCTAGTTGCTTTTTTTCATAGCCAAGAAAGTTATAGCGTCGTCATATGGTAACATTTTTGTTACATGGTAACATTTTTAAGTAGTTATAGGCTGACTCCCATTACTAATTGTTTTTTCAAAGATTCTAAAATTTCATATGTGGGATTTGTTTAAATATGAGTTTTCATTTCTTTGGGATAGATGCTTACAAGTGGCTTTGCTGGGCAATGTGTTCGATCCCCATTTGGTTTTATGAATAACAGCCAAATTATTTTCTCATTAACTTGGACCATTCTACTTTCCTTCATATAATACATCAGTGTTACTCATTTTCCCAAGATCCATCCTATAATTGTTGCTGGCATCTTCTCCACATTGTTGCTATATTTATTTGACCCAGTATTTGAGTAACATCCATAGGTTTGTAATTCTTACATAGCAAGGGTGGCTATAAACTGTTTCCTTGACCATTCCGACTTTGCTCTATGTGACAATGTGCATTACACAAACTCCAATATAATTCTGTTGTCTCCGTTGTTTAGAGAGATGTAGGAAGAACGAACAACACAGAGCAACACTTGGCCTTTTAGAGCGTGCTCAGCCAAAGACACAGTGCAAGGTCCCATGTTTCCTTTGGTTGGAGGTTTGTAAACATCCTACCACTTTTACTACTAGAAGACAATATGGTAAGAATATTTAAATTCTAAACTTCTATTTGGAGTATCCTAGGTTGTTTTTATTTCAAGTTGATTTCTCTCCATTCTTATACTTTCTTCTACTCCATTGTACAAGTTTTGTTCTGATTCATGTATTTTGCCGTTTTCAGACAGGAATCTATCTCTGATTCACTTTCCACATACCCTAAATTACAGGTTTTGAATGGCTACATTTCACCCTTCTATTATGAACACATGAACAATTACCTACATCTACATTGCAAATTGAAATTACTTAATGATTCTCCACCCCCTTTCTCTTAAATCAATGTGCTTTAACCTCATATCTATTCACACACATCATTTGTTGTCATGTTTGCTGCTTCTAAGGGAGACCAGCTGAGGGGTCTGAAGGACAATAAAACACTTGAGAAATGGTATACTGTTGCCACGTGTTCCCTGTTCTTCCCAGTGTACTCCCAACACACTGATAGTTACTCATCCTGCCAGGAACAGTTAATTACAACAGATGCAATACATTCTATCTTGTGGTTTGGCCATCCTATCAGATCTGGCTCTACCATGTCTCTCAGACACACATGCTAATCATAGCTTTCTCTTCTTAATAGTTTCAATGCCAACTCAGGAGGAACTCTCCTTCACATTATATGCTATTAATAAGGAACACTTCTTTTATTATTCATTTTTGATTGCAGCTGCTCTCAACAATATACACTAATAATGCCTCCATATTCCACTTTGGCCTTTCTGATTTGCAAATAGTTCATTAAAATTTTGACTAATATATTATTCCTGTTATATCTCATGCTATATTGATAAATAACTATATTTTATATAAAACAACTTGACTTATTTCTTACATAATAAAGAAAATTCTTTTTTGTTTTTGTTTTTGTTTGTTTGTTTTTGAGACAGAGGTTCTCTGTAAATCAGTTCTGACTGTCCTGGACCTCACTCTGCAGACCAGGCTGGCCTCAGACTCCCAGAAAATAAAGTAAACTCTAGTTTTTGCAAAAAGAGAAATATTCTGTAAAACTGTAACAGTGGCCACACCCTTTAGATGTGGTTACAGGTGTAGAGGTAGAGGAGGAGACGATGGAAGCCCCTTGGGTGTCAGAGAGCATTGGGGAGGCAGGGTTTGCATTCTTGGAGCAGGAACACCATGCCAGTTACTTATTGTTATCTGTGTAAGTTCATCCCCAATAAACACTTATTTATCATTCATCTTGGTTTGGCAAACTCATTATAACTAAATGCCATCAATTGGCGCCCAACGTGTGAAATGAACCCACAACTCTGAGATTAAGAGTCTCATATACTACAATTCTGGAATAATACAAAATGGAAATATATAGTCATAGAACAAAAGTTTCAATTTATTTTATTTTTAAGATGTAATTTATGTTTTGTTACAATATTCTTTGTTTTTTATTTTTCTCTCAAATATTGCATCCCAACAATAGTTTCCCCTTCTTTCTCTCTTCCTAGTAAGCCCCTCCCACCTCCTCTCTCCCCCAGATTTACTACTCCTCCATTTCCTTTCAGAAAAAGGCATGCCTTCCACGGATAGCAACCAAACATGGAATATGATGCTGCATAAGATTAAGTAGCTCCCTTCATATTAAGACTGGACAAGACAAATCAGTAAGAGGGGAACAGTACCAAGAGCAGACAAAAGAGTCAGAAGCATGCCCTCTCCCACTGTTAATTTATTTTATTCTTAAGAATTTCATACATGTAGACAATGAAAATGATCATAACTAACATCCATTTCCTTTTTCCTAGTATACTTGTAACTTCTCAAGATTTCTTCCATTAAGTTCTATTAGTGCTGCCTATGTGTTTTTTGTTGTTTAATTAACCTAAAAGCCCTTAGTATTTCTATTGTCTAAGTTAGTTATATGGTTGATTGAAATATCCAATTTTATAAACAATTTATCCCTACATATTGACTAGGATTACATATGATACATAAACATTTATATACTAATCAAAAGACTTGAATTTAGCATACTAGTAACTGATGCTTTAATAGTATAAGATCTTGATTTATCAATATGAATCATTTGAAAATGATGTGATGAGGTTTTAAAATTTGCGATTAACACAATGAAACATAAAGGAAACTTCCAATTATATTTGATTCAGTGAAATTTTCCAATATCATATATACAATTCAGGGAAATAAAATAGCACATTTGATGGTGACTACAATAAACAAAAAATTACAGGTAGATAAACATCACGTATTTCAGAAAATAATACCTTTACTTTTTTATTGGAAAGTAGAACTTTAAAGCAATGACTAAATGTCTATTGCTGATTAAAACAAGGGCTTTGGATGTATGTGAGAACCCAAGTTCTATACACCTATAACAAATCATATATAGGCTATTAATTATTGAGGTGAATTATATTGACTAGACAATCAAAGATTGATGACTCTAATTTTGCATTCAAACAATAGAGAAATTGCAAATGCTATGAGAAAATCACCAGCAAAATGTTGTTATTTTTGTTTGACAAATGACAAATTCACACTTTAAAAGCAAACTTCACAGAGGTAACTAAAGCAAGGAGAAATTTTAATGCAGACTGACTATGATATTTTCTGTAGAAATGTTAGAGAAGTAACTTAATTTCACTGTTGTTTATTTTTCTGTGTTAGCATCAGGTTTGGTATATTTATGACATGAAGTTGATTTTCTGAAATAGAACTCCAATTTACGTTACTAGTGTTCAAAAAGAATGCAATTAAATTATTTCCCTGAGAATAACTTCCATATTGCCAAAACATGAAATACAGTTGTATGTGATGTGCCAATTTAGAAGCAAAATAAGACAACATAAATGGAAAACAAAATACATACTATTATAAATATTCTGGAAGTAGCTATCACATACATTTCTGTGAGGAATTTATTTTACTTATGTAAATGCTGTATTCTGAATAATACTATTCATTAAGAAGCCATGAGCACCATGTCACATTTTACCAACTTTAATGGAGCATAAAATTACAAATGTAAAAATATACTTGGAAATTTTGTAAATAGCAAGAAAAACCTCCAAAGATACACAAAAATTATTGGGCCATTGTAGGGAAGCTGTAGCCATGCCTACTTAGGGGCTGGATACAGGTGTGCCTGACCAAGCTTGCAAGGGCATGGTCAGGGTAACATAGAGTGAGACTTTCAGGGGACTGCATTTCTCTTTCAGTTTCACTTTTGGGCTTGCTACAGAGACAGCTGCCTAGCCGACTGGCTAGGTCACTCTGTAAGTAAGGCTTTTCCCTATTAAATACCCTTGTATTTCTACGTGACTCTGTATTGGTAATTTCCCACTATATCTGGTTGTCAGGAGTGGGATATTGGAAACCTACACCCCATTTGGGACAGGCTATGGGTCCCACCGGGCCTGCGGCCTTGGTGGGGAAAGGTCCCTATCTTCACAGGTGCTCCTGGCTCCCAGCTGACCAATTGCCGCTGAGCTGCTCCCAGCTTGGAAACTCACACAGACATCCTATGGTTTTACCACCATGTGCTCGGGACCACCTCGGACTGCTGCCTACCCATCACAGGAGGCCTAGAGCCCTTGAACTGAGTAGGAGTAGGTTTTGGCTTTCAGCAGGTTCTGTGCAGTGGCCTTAAAGCTGCCCCTCATTCAGTGGTTGCAACCTCAAGGCCATATACTCTCTAAAATAAGCACAGCCACTTTTGTGACCTCGCTCCACAGCCACCACCCACCACTGCCAAACACCGCAGACTAACTTAACACCTCTGACACCCACTGGTCAAAGATAGTTACTGCATTTGGAATATAAATCAGGTAAAATTATGGTGGAATATTTATCATTTGCTAAAATTGGTAATATTTTTGCTTATTACGTGAATTCACTGTTTGAGGAGGATGCTAATCTGTCAATTACCGGCCTATATACCGTAATGGCAGTTAGCCTGCTGGTACAAATAATATTACTAGCCAGAGGGCTCAGGAACAAGGTCAGAGGTAAACTCACCACCTGCTTGCAGGAAATAACAGCTTTACACAATGAGGTTTTGGAGAACAGATTAGGTCAGACCATAACTGTGGAGCAAGTGGAACAGAAATTGGATGATAAACTTGGCTCTGTGTCCAATACGCTAAAGACAGAGCTGTCTGTTACCCAAGATGAGATGCAGCATATTTATGATAAGATAAACACAGAGAGATCCTCCATGTCTGAAGCCTTAGAGGCTAAGATGTCTGCTAGGCTGTCAGAGGACTATGAAGAGCTAAAGAATATCTGTAGCCAGCTGGAAACTCAGATAGGCAATGTTACCCAGAAACTAGATGCAAAAGTGCAAAGTACCCAGGATAGGGTTGAAGAATTGGACAATGCCATTCAATCAATTATTGAAGCATCCAAGGTAGCAGATCACAAATTTGAGTCTAGATTCGAATGTTTGGAAGATAATTTACAGTACAGGGCTGACAGATTACATAGGTCCATATGGTCAATTGCTGAGGACTCAAAATCAGCAAATCATGACCTCGAATCTAGACTCCAATACCTAGAAGGCAGTTGCCATGCCATCCAGATGCTGCCTAAGGATGATCGTATTGAAGACCTTGAAAAACATGTAGATGAGCAGTTAGAGCAATTTACAGATTCACTAACATGTTTGGAATCTTTTATGTTTAAGGAGATTGAAACATTTCTAAAGGATATCATTGCTAGGCTTAAAGATCATTGGGATGCCTCAGAAGCAGAATCACTCAAATGCCAGGCACCTACTCCACCCAGGTATCATGACTATTCTTCTAAGGTTGTTACTCATACACCATTAATGTACCCAGCTACCATGGTAGAAAAGCCAGCTTCTAAGAAACACACTCATGGACGGATGGCTTATGAATAGCAACCTATTAAGATGAAGGATCTTAAGAATATTAAAGAATCAGTTTTCTCATATGGTCTCCATAGCCCATACATAAAACAGCTATTACATTCATGGGCAACCTTTAACAGGGTGATACCCACAGATTGGGAACGATTGGTAGCAGCTGTACTTGAGAATTCATGCCAAATCCAATGGAAAGCATTAGTAAGGGAAGAGGCGAAGCTCCTTGAGCGTCAGGACATAAAGGAAGGTTTTGAAGCCCCTCTAGATAAGCTTCTTGGTCAGGGTATTTATGCTGACCCATGGGTTCAGGCTCAATATGATGGTCATATACTGTCTCTATGCAGGAAAGCAGCAATAAATGCCTGGGATAAGGTGCATGAGACAGGAGAATCAGAATAGAACAGGGACCTACAGAACAGTTCCAGGACTTCTTACAAAGGTTAACTAGGGCAGTAGAATTACAGGTAACAGAACCAGAAACAAGACAATCAATTATATATACAATAGAGTATGAAAATGCAGACACAACATGCAAAATAATATTTTTGTCTTTAAAGATCAGATCATCTCTGCTAGAAGAATGGGTTTACTATGCAGCCAACATTGACTATAATGTGCAAGATACTGGAGCTTCGGTAGGAGAAGCCATCTCCAAAGGTTTAAATGGCAACAGAAAATTAAAAGTTCTAGAGGTGCTAATGCAAGGTAAGGAGAAGCACCTTACAGAGGTCTACATAGGTACCAAGAGGCTAGAGGTTACTACTACTATGAACCAGAACCTGGGGTAGGAAGAGCCTTCCCCTGGAGACCATGAAGGCACCAGGAACCTAGATGTTTCAACTGTGGTAAAATGGGACATACTAAGAGAAATTTTAGACAATCAAATTCTAACAATGCCTCATACAGAAGGCCACTGCCTTTTGGATTGTGTAGAAGATGTGGTAAGGGCAGACACTGGACCAATGAATGTAGATTGACCAGGGGCATAAAAGGAAACACATTAAGGTCTGGAAACCCTGAGGGGGTCCTCAAGAAGGCCCCCAATTTGAGAAAGGTCGGGTCATTCCCTGTAACAGTGGGAGACAATCTCTGACAAGACAAATAGATAGTTCTTTGCCTATTGTGAAAAATGATATTGCTCTAGATGGTAGTTTGAATACTGATAAAGAATCAAGTGTGAATGGACAAAATGAGAAACGCATATTTTGGCAAGCTTCTGTTAATGATAAAAGGCCTCAGTTGAAAGTGAAAATTAATAATTCAGTTATTTCTGGCTTAGTAGACACTGAGGCAGATGTAACTATTATTACCCAAAATTCTTGGCCTCAGAAATGGCCTCTTACAGAGGCAAATGTACAATTTTTAGGAATTGGAACTCTATCTAGAGTTCAACAGAGTGTTTACTCGATGGTATGCATTGGACCGGAAGGACAGAAAGGGATACTGAAACCATATGTGGCAGATATAGCTATAAATCTCTGGGGTTGTGATCTCTTACAGAAATGGAATACTCAGATTAATATTTCTTCAATGTCACATACAAATTATGTACAATCTTTAAATAGTAGAAAAGATCTGGTAAGATGCTATGAAAAATGGTTACCAACCATCCATGCTGTACAGAAACTAGGTATAAATGATGGACCTTCAGAGGAGCCAAAGGCTCTGCCATTGAAGTGGCTTACAGATGAAGCAGTCTGCTTAGAACAATGGCCTATGATCTCTGAGAAGCTAGAAGCTTTAGAAAAATTAATACAGGAACAGCTAGATGCTGGGCATATAGTGGAATCTACCAGTCCTTGGAATTCTCCTGTATTTGTTATAAAAAGAAGTTAGGTAAATGGAGAATGCTGACAGACCTGAGAGCCATAAATAAGGTAATTCAACCAATGGGTCTCTGCAACCTGGAATGCCATTACCTTCCTTAATACCTAAAGGATGGCCTATCATAGTCATTGATCTAAAAGACTGTTTTTTTCACAATACCGTTACAGAAAAATGATAGGGAATAATTTGCATTTACCATACTCACTCTTAATAATTCACAACCAGTTAGGAGATATCAGTGGAGAGTTTTGCCTCAAGGAATGCTAAATAGTCCTACTTTGTGTCAGCACTTTCTACAGCAACCTTTGGAAATAATTCATAAGAAATTTTCACAATCTCTTGTTTATCATTACATGGATGACATTCTTTTATCAGATTCTATTAAGGAAACATTGGAACGTATGTTTGAAATGTTGAAAGAAGTTCTGCCTCATTGCGGGTTACAATTTGTCCCAGAAAAGATACAAATAATAACTATTTAGGTTACAAGATAGACTTACAAAGAATCAGACCTCAAAATGTACAAATTAGGAGAGATCATTATCAAACTCTTAATTCTCTTCAGAAATTATTAGGGGAAATTTCTCAATTACAGACGATTATTGGTATAGAAGGACATGACTTAAAGCATTTAAAAATGGCCCTTAAAGGTGATATGGACCTAAACAGTCTGAGAATTTTATCTGCTGAGGCAGAAAAAGAGTTACAATGGGTAGAAAACAGAATATTAGATGCACACATAGATCGGATAAACCTTAATTTAGACTGTATTCTGGTTATCTTGCTAACAAGAGAATACCCTTCTGGGATTCTGATGCAGAGTGAAGACACTATACTTGAATGAATATTTCTGCCACAAAAACAGAATAAAAAGTTAAAGACATATATAGAAAAGATTTCTAATTTGATTTAAAAGGGTAAATTAAGACTTCGTCAGCTGACTGGAAAAGATCCAGCAGAAATTATAATACCTTTAACTAATGAAGAAATTTCCTCCTTATGGAAGGATAATGAATATTGACAAATAGCTCTTACTGACTTTTTGGGAACAATTAGCAACAACTATCCCAAAACTGACAAAATTAAATTCATAAAAAAGACAGTCTGGATTCTTCCACGTTTTGTAAGACAAACTCCCATTTCTGGAGTTCTTACCTTCTATACTGATGCCAACAAATCAGGTAAGGCAGGTTATAAAGCAGGTGAGGTAAGTAAAGTAGTTCAAAGTCCATATACATCTGTACAGATGGCAGAATTATATGCAATTCTCATGGTACTTATGGATTTCACAGAACCTCTTAATATAGTTACTGATTCTCAATATACAGATAGAGTTGTGTTACATATTGAGACTACAGAATTTGTTCCTGATAATACAGAATTAACTTCTCTGTTTTTACAATTACAGGAAACTATCAGAAACAGAAGTAATCCTATATATATTACACAAATCAGATCCCATACGGGTCTGCCAGGCCCACTAGCACAAGGCAATGATGAGATTGATCGTTTATTAATTGGAAGTGTACTAGAAGCCTCAGAATTTAATAAGAAACATGTAAATACTAAAGGTTTGAAAAAGGACTTCTCCATCACTTGGCAACAAGCCAAGGAGATATCGAGAAACTGTCCTACTTGTTCCTTTTATGACCAACCTCCATTGCCAACAGGTTGCAATCATAAGGGCATTTGGAAAATTAGGTTTGGCAGATGAATGTCTTTCACTTTGCAGAGTTTGGAAATTTGAAACATGTTCATCATACTATAGACACATTCTCAGGGTTCCAATGGGCTATTGCTCTTAACTCTGAAAAAGCTAATTCTGTTATTACACACCTGCTAGAGGTGATGGCAGTTATGGGTATACCTGTACAAATAAAAACTGACAATGCTCCAGCATATGTCTCTACAAAACTGGAACAAATTTTCAAATATTATAACATAAAGCATGTTACTAGTATACCACACAATCCTACAGGGCAAGCAGTCCTTGAGAGATCTAATAGAACACTAAAGGAGATGATCAATAAACAGGCTTGGAAAACTAAACCCCCCAAACATAGGTTGCATAATGCTTTATTAACACTAAACTTTCTTAATGCCAATGAAAAAGGACAAACAGCTGCAGAAAGACACTGGACTATGGAAAAAACTGCTGAACTCAATCAGCTGGTATACTTCAAAGATGTACTAACCTCTGTATGGAAACCAGAACATGTGATACGTTGGGGTAGGGGTTTTGCATTGGTTTCTACAGGAGAAGAAAATTTTTGGATACCATCAAAGTTGATCAAGATTCGAGTGGAAAAGTAAAAACCTCTCAACGAACACAAACGACAGGTATTCTAATAAGGTATATCTTAAAAACTAAATAGAAACCTCCACAAAGAAAGGAAAGTGTTTTGCTTTTATCTTTACAGGAAAACTCATCTCCAGATGGCAAAGGACACCACATGGGTAGATGCTTAAGAAGAAAAGGTATCTATAACCATCAAACAAAAGGAAAGTGCCATATGTTAAACTTTACAGCTGTCTCTCAGAGAACTCTATTTCTCTTTATTTCCTAGTCCCTATTCAATTAAACCAATGCTGGATTTAGAGGTGGATTTGGCTTTCCTCCTCTAAAATCAAAACACGTCATTTAACTAAACTTTAGTGTTTCTGTATTGTATCAAGAAGCCAATTGATGTAATACAGAATAAAAAAAGAATTTGGGGTCTGTCTTTGTCTTTTCTGGATTTTTCTTTCAAGGTGTATACCCTCTCATAATTTTTATTCTCCCATGGTTGGCTTTCACAGTATGTGTACATACAGAAACAAACATTTCTCTGCTAACTGTTTATGTTTGAGTCCCACACAGCAAATGAAGACCTGCCTGACAGCAATCCCTGGACATCCTGGATAGAAAATGGGCCACACCTCCTCGACTGCACTGGGCCCAACTTGCTCCATTTCAACTGACACTCTGGCCAGAGGTTCTGGTACTGACTTCAATCAAATTGAGGATTTCAATCGAGATCTTCAAACAAGTGAATCCCATCTAACACGGGCTGGATACAATCCATTCAAGGATTTCAAAATACTAACATTTTCTTCCCACAGGACCCCACAAGGCTATGGTCATCCCATTTCAGCAGGAAGTAACTTGGAGGATGCTACACCCCCTTTCCCCATTGTTGTCACTTAGGATAGTGTATGTACCTAGTTAGGGATAGCTTTCTATTTTTTATGGTTGGCATTGGAAAGTGTTCAGACTTGGAAACCTATCTCAGATGACTTTAGGGTTTAGTTAAATAGACAGTGAGGATGTGACATATCTTCTTATATTTTACCTTTATGATAGTTAATTTTGGATACTTTACACTGTTAAGTTTTAATCCTCTTTTACACTAAAAGCAGAATTGTAGGGGAAGCTGTAGCCATGCCTACTTAGCTTACCCATGCTTGCGAGGGCGTGGTCAGGGTGATGTAGAGTGAGACTTTCAGGGGACTGCGTTTCTCTTTCCGTTTCACTTATGGCTTTGCTACAGAGACAACTGCCATGCTGACTGACTAGGTCGTTCTGTAAGTAAGGCTTTTCCCTATTAAATAACCTTGTATTTCTACCTGACTCCACATTGGTAATTTCCCACTATAGGGCATGATATTCAAAGACAGATTCTGAAAGAATTTTAAGGAACAGTAATTAAAAAGCTAGCAAAACTTCACCTACATCCATGCTTCTATATATACATTACATTTAAACATGACTCTGACTATAATGTATGAAAATATAATAAATGTGCTTATATAAACACATGACTATAAACTCAATTTATGACATTTATTTATATAGATAAATAGATGACAGATTCTAGTAAATATTGGCTTAAGTCAAGGTGTTCTGACTGAGATATCTCCATTAATTATGTGTTTGGGATCACATTAGCAACAGATTTTGTTTGTGCCATATCAGATTAACTTCAAACATATCTCTCATTGACTTTGTGAACCAGTACCTGTTACTCATTTAAAGATTGATATTAGCATCTTATATGAGGTATGTTACTTTTTTTTTTTTTGGAAATCCGTAATCCCAATTGACTGCATAGAATTCTGTCAGATTGTTCTCTACTAAGTGGACAAATGCAAGTTTTCTCTGTTTTCACTTGGAATTCTCAGTAAATATAATGAACTCTGAATACTGTCAGATGAGGTGGGTAGAAACTGCCTTAAAAACTAATCCTAGTTATATCTGCCATTGTAAATAAAACATCTTGAGTTAGGAAAAACTGACTATGAAAGCCAATGCTTTCTTTCTCTCTCACTCAGAAATACCTTTCCTTTAAAACTATGCCCAGAAAGCATAGGAGATTGTTGTGGTATATAATCCAGAAAGGAACAGCTGGGCAGAGAGAGTCAACACCCCATCTTCCCTTGAGTCTGAGGTTAGATTAGAATGGTTCAAGAATTCATTTGTGTCTTCATATATCTATTTCTAAGCAAAAACTTGCCTTACACAGCTGATGAATGAGTCAGTACATTGGTGGTTTTTCTGTTGGTGAGATAGAGGACAATAACCAAAGGCAAATTAAGGTAGAAAACATTTAGTTCTGCTTAGGGTTCCAGAGGGACAAAAGTCCTTTCTGACAAGATGAAGTCACAAAAACAAGGGACAGGCATCAGGGCACAAGCAGGAGCAGGAAGCATAACAATTACATCTTTAACAACAAGCACTCAACAGAGAGAAGGAGTTTAATCTCCCAAAGCCCATTCCCAGTGACTATGCCTGAAGCTGGGGCACATCTTCTGAACCTCTCAAAATACTACCAGCAATTGGGGTTTGGGAGGGAGTGTTCAAATGTCAGAATTTAAAGGGTGCATTTCTCGTTTAAGTGATCACATTCAGTTTTTACTAGATTCAAAACAATTGGAGATCAGTGTATGGTGGAAGAAGGCAGTAAGTAGTTAAAGAGAAGGCAAGAGGTATGCTAAAGTCCTGCTCTGAGGTTGCATGGTGGTGAGGTGAGTTGGTGGTCTCTGCTGGGCCACAGTAAGAAGGGATCCTTTCTTTATTAAAAAGCAGCCTCACAATTTAGAATATTAATGTTTAGTTCAGAAATGAGTTGCATATGATTAATTCATAGATTATTTGTTCCTTCATGATTCCTCTCTTAAAAACAGGCCATATTTATATCTGACACAAATTTTGAAAGGCATAATAGCCTTTGTTAAAGTTTTATTTTATATTTCCTTATTCTGTTATATTTTCAATATATCTTATCTTTCCACTTTTCAAATCCATTCAAGCTTGTTAATGTTACTATACTTTATAATTCTTTCTAGGTAAAACTGAAATTATTCAATTAGTAATGGATATTTTACTCTGGCTATTAAAGATACAAAAATCATCTTTGAATACTTTTATGTTCTTCTTTGCTTTTTTCAATAATAAGTGTTACATGTCTGAACCCGCAATCACTGCATGCCTTACCAGCAAACATTTAAATACTTCAATGCCCCTAATTTATTCATTTGCCACTTTTCTTCAGTTGATTACATACATTCTTGAAAAAGTCCTCACTCAGAGTTTACATATTTTTTTTCCATAAAACATGATTCATTGTCTGCTGAGAACATTACTCCCTCTTCCCAGCTGTGTTCCTGCTTTAGCAGTAATCAGGGTAATTATGCATTTATTAAGTTATGCATCTCATTCCTTGAAGAGAGTATAGGTAGCTTTACATTATCATTATTATATTCAGTATTGCAGTAAAAAAACTAAAGATCAGCCTGTGTTTTTTACCAAATAGAATAATCAAATCTTTTGTTCATAAATATGGAATTTGACACTCAGTTGACTTAGTATTTTCAGTCTGCTAAGGTACACAACACAGTCATTTTCAATGTGCATGCACACACAGAGAGAGAGAGAGACAGAGAGAGAGAGAGAGAGAGAGAGAGAGAGATAAAGACGTAGGAGGGATGCAGGATTGGAGGGATGGAGGGAAAAGGGAAAGGAGGCAGAGAGAGAGGGAGATAGGGGTAGAGATAGATAGGGAGAGAGAGAGAGAGAGAGAGAGAGAGAGAGAGAGAGAGAGAGAGAGAGAGCAAACAGGTGGGTGTTTGTGACAACATTGTTTATGTGGTGGTCAGATGACAATTTCTGTAGTTGGTCCTTGCCTTTGCAACTTGTTATTAAGTCAAAGTCTTTTTAGGTTCAGCACATAAATGTGTCAGGGTAGATGAATGGGCAAGAACATCTGAGCAATTCTCCTGTTGAACCTCTTTTATTCATACAGAATGTTGAGATTACAGATGACCCCTATCCTACCCTAAATTTATGGAGGTATTGTGGATCCAGCTCAGGTTGTGAAGTTTACACAAATATTTGCACACAGAGAACCTTTTTTCTCCAACATGAATTTGCAAACTTGAAGTTAGGACATAATGATAATTTATATTCCAGATATGTTATTTCTGTAAGAAAGTGTTGTCTCATTCAGAATGGTTTCTTCTAGTTCCATCCATTTTCCTGCACATTTCAAGATTCCATTGTTTTTTGCCATTGAGTAGTACTCCATTGTGTAAATGTACCACATTTTCTCTATCCATTCTTCAGTCGAGGGACATCTAGGCTGCTTCGACTTTCTGGCTATTACAAATAGTGCTTCTATGAACATCGTTGAACAGATGTCCTTGGTGCATGAATGTGCTTCTTTTGAGTATATGCTTCTTTTGGAATTGCTGTATCTTGTGGTAGACTGATTCCCATTTTCTTGAGGAATCACCATACTGATTTCCAAAGTGGCTGTACAAGTTGGCACTTCCACCAGAAATGGAGAAGTGATCCCCTTTCTCCACATCCTTTCCAGCATGAACTAGAAGAAACCATTCTGAGTGAGGTAACTCAATCACAAAAAGACAGACATGGTATGTAGTCACTCATATGAGGATTTTAGACATAGAGTAAAGGATTACCAGCCTATAATCCACACTGCCAAAGAAGCTAATAAACAAGGAAGACCCTAAGAGAGACAGACATTGTTCCCTGGAGAAGGGGAAAGGATAATTATATGCTGAGCAAAGTGGGAGCAGGGGAAGAGGGGGGAGGGAGCTGGGAGAATGAGAAGGGGAGAAGAGGAGGGATGCAGAGGACATGAGGGAGCAGAAAGGTTGAGTCAGGGGATGAATAGATGATAACAAGAATGGAGATATCATAATAGAGGGAGACATTTTTGGTTTACAGAGAAATCAGGCACTAGGGAAATGTCTGGAGATTTACAAAGATGACACCAGCTAATAATCTAAGCAACAGAGGAGACGCTACCTTAAATGCCCTACCCTGATAATGAGATTGATGAATAATTTATATGCCATCTGGCCTTCATCCAGCAGCTGGTGGAAGTAGAAGCAGACACCCAAAACTAATCACCAAACTGAACTGAAACTCAGATTCAGAGAAGGACGAGTGAAGAGCACAGGGGTCCAGACCAGGCTGGTAAAACCCACAGAAACAGCTGAACTGAACATTGGGGAACTCTTGCACCCAGACTGATAGATGGAATACCAGCATGGGACTGATCCATACCCCAGGAACATGGGTTTCTGTGAGGAAACCTCAGAAATCTCTGGGACCTCCTGCAGAAGTTCAGTACTTATCCCTAGCACAGGTGTGGACTTTGGGAGCCCATTCCATATAGAGGAATACTCCCTGAGGCACCACACACTGGGGTGGGCCTAGGCTCTATCCCAAAGGATACAATACACATTGATAACACCTTATGGAAGGCCTCATCCTCCAGGGGGAGCAGAAAGGATATGTGATAGATAGGGTTTTATTTGGGGTGGTGGTGGTAGGGGAAGACATGTGGGAGAAGGGAACTGGGATTCTCATGTAAAACAATCCTGTTTCTAATTCAAATAAAAAAAAAGTTGAAAAAAAAAGAAATTTTAATACAAATCCAAAAAAAGAGAAAGTGTTGTCATATTGTTTCCATAAGACTGTGTCTAAAATCATGCTGGTAGACACATTTCTACATTCATTAAACACCTAATTTTTTTTCTTTCATTTTGGAATTCAGAGTCTTAGTATATTTAAAGTTGCCTTTTTTTTTTTTTTGATTTTTCAAGAAAGGGTTTCTCTGTGGCTTTGGAGGTCCTGGAACTAGCTCTTGTAGACCAGGCTGGTCTCGAACTCACAGAGATCCTCCTTTATATTTTATATCATTTTACATTGGTTTCCAAAAGTCAATTAATTAGAAATATGTTTTGTCAGTACCTATGGTTTTGCAATATCCCATGGACATTTGTTTTAGTAAGTTCCTTAGGGTTACAAAGAACTTCTGAAAAAAAGACAAAGCTGGTTCTAGGGGCATCTTTCCAGAAACACTACATTCTGGCTGGATATAATTCAGGAGATACACAGAACAACTTAGAGTCTCCATTTCCAAGCACATGCATGTTCAAGTTCACCAAAAAGAGGGCATGGATAGGTCTCACTCTACATGAAGAGATATTTTCTTGATGAGGGGTAAAGCGTATATGGGTTTAAAAATATCTATAATGTAGTTACGGATTATGAAAATTTGATGGTTATAGCTTCTCTTGCAAGATGCATGTCTTCTCCAGCCTTGGATAGTAGGCTAGGTTTCCAGTACCAGGCATGATTTCCCTCTTGTTGAATGTGCCTTAGGTCAAAATAGGGAGCTATTAGTTATTGCCAAGGTATGCATGCCACAACTTCAGCCTTAGGGTCATCATGCTGTCCTGGCTCTTGTTGTACATAGGTATCTCAATAAGGTAGGACTGTTGGTTGCTTCCCTCATTTTGAAGATTGTTTGGAACCATCTGGTACCACAAAAGCAAGTTCCAAAGGGTGCAGGCATTGTGTAAGTTCCTGTCAGAAGCTTCTGGGCTCGGTTTTTGAAATGCACGGTGCTTTTAGTAATAGGGACTGAACATTTTACCTCAGGAGTTAACCAAGGACAATAGCAACAGAATGTAATATTTTGGAACTTCCTTCCACAACCATAAACAACACCTTAAAGAAGGCTTTTGACATCTAGTGTCATGTTTTTGGTCTTGTTTTGTTTTCTTTTTGACCATCTTTTGTTCTTGGAAAAAGCATTGTGAGATTGTGTTTCCTAGTAAAGTCAAAAGCTACAACCATGAAACCTCGCTAATATAACTGGCTAAACATGAGCTGAAAAAGTAAAGCAGACATGCTATAACAGAGTATGGAAAGGTCAGGATGCCTCAACTCTACAAAAAGAACTACATGAAGCTAAAGAATGTGAAGATTGATAGAAATAGCATTCTTCTGGTTACCCAATATTGAGGCTGAAATCACATGTACAAGTGTGTGTGTGTGTGTGTGTGTGTGTGTGTGTGTGTGTTTGTGTGTAACAATTACTGAAAAGAGAAACCATGGATTGGAAAGAGTATGGAGCAGTATACGGAAGTGTTTGAAAGTGGAAAGAGAAGAGAAAATGATATAATTGTATTAGTCTCTAAAAAAAAAGAAGCAATTCAAAATCAAAAAATAAAACTTAAAAACAACGTTAAGAAAAGAAGAGTATGGGATCACATGTCTTAGTCCAGAAGAAGCAAAACTTGCTTAGTAATTCACTGGCAAACCTGAAAAAAAGCAGCTGTCAAGAAGGATTCATTCAGTCCACTTCCCTTTACTCCATACATGCTTATACTGCAAAACTGAACAAATGAACAAACAAACTATCTTAAGAGTAAACTGAAGAAGTTTCATCAACCATTATGTTATTTTCAATTTTTCATTGTATTAGCATTTCTTAATTGCATAAATAATGATTTTTATCATATTTTAACCCCCCCACATATGTATGTATATATATATATATATATACATGAATATATATAATTTCACTGTTCATCATCAATTCCCTTTTACTATGCTCTGCTCCTCCAGGCTGCTATCATTCCTCCTTTTCACATATATACTACATGCAGATATATATATATATTATATATATATATATATATATATATATATTTTTTTTTTTTTCAGCATTCAGACTTATAGTTTTGTTTTGTAAAAATTATTTATTTACTTTTCATACAATGTAACATTCATTATTTCCAATGGAGTCTCACTGAGTATGTGCTCCTGCTCATGAGTGTGTTGGTAATCACAACATGAATTTAAATGGTATTTTCATATTATTTTATATATCTATTTATTTATTGCCTCATTTTGCTCTTCTTGCTTTTTTAATCTTATTAATATTTTGCGTCTATGTTTTAGCTTTATTTTGTTTTTTGGTATGTGTGTTTCCTATTTTTCTTTTTATATTAGCCATATTAACTAACATTAACATTTTGACTATGAATTTTCTTTGTTTCTTTCTATTCACACATACATATATACATATACATCATAGATACTTACTCACATATATGTAGACACATACATATATGTGCGTATCAGTCTCTGTGAATATGTATCTAAGTCTTTACATACATACATATAGCTGATACATATTCACATGCATTATGCATATGTAGGAATTTATTACACAATATATATATATATATATATATATATATATATATATATATTCTTTGTAATATGAATTACCAGTATAGAGTGGACACTTTAGTATTTTCTCCTTATGATTTGTATTCTAAATCAAGGTATTAGAGTCACCATAATTCCCCATTATTTACACTCTCTAAACTAGTTTCTATTGTCCATTGCCATCTTTCACATGTTGCTCTTATATTTCCAGCATCTATTTTTCTGTTTTTAGTTATTTGTCATGCAGCTTTCAGAAAATCAGAATCTAGTCTTGTTATGTCTTACAATTCACAGACAAAATGATTTTATATAAAAATCTAAGCACACTAAGCCTTTCTTTGATCTGTTCTCATATATACATGCACATTCTCATACTTCATATTTTGGCCTTCTACTTTTCTAGGTTCCTTTTTAAATATGTATTTCTAAGCAATTCTTTGCTTTCATTCATTTACTCTGACAAGGCTGATAGTAAACATTTATTCTGGATATTTTTCTGTCAAACAAAATAAAAATAATTTGAATGTGTATCTTAAATATATTTTGTATTTTTGGAATATTCTTCAGTAATAATACCCAAATATGAATGTATAAATGTTATAAGAAGAAATAAATCTTCTTATATTCACTTAATACCAGATGCATAAATCTTTCTTATCATATCTTAGGTTTTGTTTTTCATTGAATAATAAAGCTATATTATGAATGAATATATGTCTATTTCTTAGTAAATATCAATCAAATGATTATGTGTTATACATTGAAAAACTAAAGGTTTTTATTTATTCATTTATTTTTTACATTCTAATCCCAGTTCTTCCTTTCTCCTGTTAATGGGGAGATGGTGGAGGGAGTGGGAGGCAGTAGGGCAAGGGAACTGGGATTGATATGTAAAATAAGATTGCTTTACAAATAAAAAGCCCCCCAAAAGAAAAATGAAAGTCAAATTTTAGGTTTCCTTTACAGTTATAGTATCTTTAATATCACATACATGATCTAGTGGCTTGGGACTGAACATGGGGCTCTTGGAACTGGGCAAAAACTTAGCAGATGAAAGGGAAATTATACTTAACAAAAATATGTTTCAAAAACACAGTTTTTGAGGATGACATTTGTATTAATTTCTGGGCAGTAGACTAGCTTAAAAGTTACAGAGTGATGGCAAAGACAGTGGTTAGAATCTGTGATCTTGAAAATATTTCTGCTTTTATAAAATTATATATACAAAAACATTGTACTACAAATTCTGCACCAATGATTCTCAGATATTGTGGGAAACAAATTTATTAGTAGTCTAATAGATGTTAACAATTAGAAGACATGGAGCATGATGAAGAAACCAGATGTAGATCTGTTTTGGAAATAGTTAACTGACTAAACAGTAGTCTAAATCAATGAATGGAAATTTCTATCAAATAAAACAAAGCAAAACATACAGAAAATCTGAGCAGTTACAAAAGGAATGAAAGTTGAAGACTAAGTTGATAATCCATTTTTTTATGATACATATTACAGCAAATTGTTCATGCAAATTAATGCTGTTTGCATATTAATAGAATTATTGTGAGTACAATTTGAAAATATCAAATTAGCAAAATTATCTTGCAAATGTGAGTTTTTCAGCCATTAGAATTTAATTGCAAAATCATGAACATTTTAAGTAGATTGCTTCTACATTTGAAAGATAAATGCTTCCAGTTTCTGAGTTAAGATACTGTCCTAACCCAAATTCCAAGTGTGAATTAACTCTGGAGTCTATTTTTATGAAAGAAAGTCAAAATACATAATGATTCCCACATAATGAAATGTTATCTCTTGCTACATTTTCAAGCCTTTTCCATTCTCAGATAACAGTTTAGGTCAGGTTCCTCTAGGTCAAATGTTTATGCTCTATGAAGAGCATTACTTGTGCCCTCACTGAGCAGTATGGGAGGCAAGGATCATGAAAGGAATTTCTTAAATAATTGGCACTCAGAAGTTTTAAAAATACAATTAATCCTATAAAAAGCGACAGAGAGTAGGCCCATTATTTGACTTTGTGTTAACTGTTGGCTTGTGTTATTGTGAGAACAGGATGTAAAAGGGCATATTAAATATTAAGACAATGTTCCCTTGAGAGAGGCATTGTTAAATTGTTATCAATATGGACCTTTAAAAAGCATGAAATCTACCTTTTTTTTAGATTCCTTAAAAAAGATGAGACATTTGAACACCTTTTTGAGTTGTGAAACTTTAACAAGATGTTTTTCAAAAGGAGATATTTTTTTCTACATTAATCCTTGTTTCTACTGCATTGAAGCTTACAAAGGCCAGGGACAGATAGAGTCTGCTTTCTCCTCCACTTGCCACCATACTGATGGAACAGCGGGATCCTCAATACGTAAAGGGCAGGAGTGCTGTTCCCTATAATGAATAGTGCTATTTTGTTACTTGACCTTCAAGACAGCCTGGAAATTTAAGGTCAGAGATCAGTATGGAAAAGCAAAATGATGAGCTGGAACACTGTAATTTTAGCTCATAACTCTTTGAAAAGTAGCCAAACCTATTTCTTTATTCTCTGGATAATGGTAAACTTTTGAAAGAATGTAAAATTTGGTCAAGCAAAAGGAAAAGTAAACATGTAAGATGCCTTTCCAAGACCATGAGCCACATTAAGAGACATGAAATAGTCTGTCCTTAGACAAGGAAATGTAAAATGTTGAAAATACACCAACTAAAGATGAGTTTCTCACAAGCCTGTAACCATACAAGACCTGTGAATGCTGGGACTCACTGTGTGCCTAAAGTTCATGAGAAAACTGAAATATAAAACAAGTAAGATAAATCCACATATAATCTTTCTAGTCTAGATCTTAACTTGGCCAGTGGAGTCAAGCAGGAGGTCAGATACACGTGATTTAAAAACAAAGGAGGAAACTGAAATTGTATCTGGATTTTCGTAGTAGAAATTTGAAATGGGAACAGATTTATAAAATTGGTCAGTTACACCTATTTCTCACAATTTTTATAATTTTAAATCATTTGGGTTTCATATGAACATGAAAACATTCCTTATATTTTTGGTTGTGAGCCTAGGCTTTAATGGCTGAGCTATTCCCCCAACCTACAAGAAGACATTTCTAATGATTTAAAATGGTCATCAAATTTAGGTGAATTAAAATTTATGTACAAATTATAAGAATACTACTGTTAAATCAAGCATATTGCAGTATAAATTACTTCTGCTTAGTTTAGACAACAATTTTATAAATAATGACTTCAGTTCCAAAAGTCCTTTCTCAAATTTAAATTGTGTTGCCCTTGGCTAATAGGAGGTAGAGGAAGTTATCAGTAGCTGAAAAGTGTTTTGCTTCATTATTAATCTCTTTTCTGTTTCATAAAACAACTGAGTATCTTAGCTTGGTTAATTATAAAGGATGTTTTCTTAAACCCTAGTTCAGAATCTTGAGGTATTCAACATACTGGTACCTGTGAGGCCTTTTCTTCTTCTATTCTGTTTCTTAAGACAAAGAAGAATGTGAGATCATGGGGAAGGGTGGGGGAAGAAAGGCAGCCCACATATAGTGACTAGGTCAGTGCCCAGAAAGCAAGAGCTCACTCTTGTGAAAAGACCATTATTCCTTCTAAAGCACCCAACAATCTACTAAAGACACACCTGCAAAGACACTGCTATGACAAACAAATCCATTTATTCATTCACTTCAACATGATAGGTATGAACCACATGTAAATCATATCTCTTAATGTATTTCTCTTGTGTATTTGCCTTTTTCTCCTCATAGATGAACACAGAACACTAAATGGCCAAGGAGAAGGTTGATGTTGTCTCACTGACTTCCTGTTTTCCTAGTTTGACTACATAGTCTGATCAAGAAATGGGGGTAGTTTGTTCTGGTTTTCCTGGTAAGTATATGCCTTAACCTTCTTTCCCAACTTTAGATACTTTACTTTGCAGTGATAAAACATTATGTCCAAGACAAGATATAGAAAAAAGAGAATTTAATTGGGGCTTACAGTTCCAGAAGATTAAAATCCGTGGTGCGAAATGTTAGCAGGTGTTAGGTTCCTGAATGGGCAGCAGGGATCTCACATCTTGAATCACAAGGAATCAGAGATAGCTTACTTGAAAAGACATAAGTCTTTTCAAACCTCAAAGCTTGCTTCATTAACATATTTCCTTTGGTATGAATATACCTCCTAGTCTTCCCCAAACAGCGATTAATGGAAGATCTAAGTATTCAAATGTACAAGACATATGAGAGCTATCTCACACCATATTTGGTAACACATATCTTCTATTAAGCTTCTTTTGTAATTCAAAACGTTGTATATTAATTGTAACATGTTTCTTCACTAACACTTTACCATTTCTTTTACCAGAATTTGTACATTTATCAAGAAAGTTAACAAATTTGGTAAATTTTTTAAAGCTACTTATCTATTGAGTTATTTTGCCTAACTGCTTCTTCACTGGTTTTGGTAATTTTTATGCAAATATTTGTATCACAATGTTGTGTTCAAAATACATATATTACATTATTATATCATTATAATACCATATAATATTTAATGTTACATTAAAAACTTAATATAAAATAATATATTATATTTAATATAATAGATTGTATCTCTACAGTATAATGAATACATAACAAATGGTACTTGTAATGTAAATACTGCCAATTACAATATTTCTTTATTTGTGATATTATAATTACTGCATTCAAAATAAGAATTTTAAGCAGCATTCATTCTAAATCTGCACTTTAAAATTTAGTCAATTTTAAAATTAAATAAATCTGTTTACTTATTTATTTATTTTGTTTGGTTTTCTGAGATAAAAGTTTATATACTTGAATGTAGCTTTGAATTCCATATGTAGCCTGTATTGCTTGAACTTTTAGCAATCAACCAACCACAGTTTTCTTAGAGGTAAAATGACAGTGATGACCCCAACTATATATAAGAAAGATTAAATTTCTTTAGTTTTTTTTTAAAAATGTACATTATTGAATATTTTCATTTTCTTAGAATTCAAATCAAAGGTCTGAGTTGGATCACATTGTAGGGGAAACTGTAGCTATGCCTACTTAGGGGCTGGCTACAGCTGTGTCTGACCACACCTGTGAGGGCGTGGTCAGTGTGAGTAGAGTGAGAGGCAGTCAGGTGGCTGGGCACTTTCAGTTTCCTTTTTTGGCTTGCTGTACAGACTGCTGCCACACCAGCTGGCCAAGTTGCTCTGTAAGTGAGGCTTTTTCCGTATTAAAATCCTTTGTATCTCTACCTGGCTCCTTATTGATAATTTCCCACTTTATCACATGCTTTTATGAATTTACAGTAAGTTTCCAGAGACATATATGACACATTCTCTTTTGAATCAACACTGTAAAGCAGTGCATTTTTAGTGATATTGGACTTTTAAGTCTTTTGCAGAGTAAATTACACCTGCTTAATTCAGACAATAATTTTATGAGTATTAATTTGGGTTCTTAAAATATTTCTTCATTTAAATTGCATTGTCGTTACTAATAGGAAGGGAAGGAAACTATTTTTAGTGAAATGTTCCTTTGTTTCATATTTAATCTGTTTTCCATTGTCTAAAATTATAAATATCTGGACTGTTGTTTATAAAGATGTTTATTTTGCACCATATATGGAAGCTAGCATGTCTCACAGATGTTTGCATATGTGGGATGTGTAACATGAGTATAATCAACTGTGGATTGAAAACATTAAAGCAGTGTCTGTATTGGTAAAGATATTTTCTTGTTCTTAATGCCTAAACAGTAAAGTATGCAAATTCTCTATATTGTGTCATGCATCATGCCTGACTTGAAACTGACAGATAAGTTGGATAGAATATGCAAAAGCTGGATGTGTACTATTATATGTTATTGAACGAGGCTCCATAGTGGTAGTATCCATGAATGTTCTGAATCCAGACCTCCACAAATACGGAAGGACAGCTTGTTAGCATTGTCTTTTGGGATCTGGCAGTACTAAAAGGATATGGCAAAAGAGTAAACCTGCAGTTATTTACTTCCTCAGGCATAACAAAAGATATAATTCTATAAAACTGCCTGGGTTTGCTCATCTACAGTAAATAGAAAACTATTCAGGGTAGCAAACACAATAAAATGAGCCTGAACATAGTTTGAAAACCCCTGTCCATCTATCCCATCCCAACACTAACATTTCACTGACAGAACTGGGCAAAGTCTGATGGTTTAACAAGCTGCAGAGGCAGTGGCACATTTGAATGTGAACACTCATTCATTTTGAAAACACAGTTCTGACAAGTGATCTGAAATCCATTTATCTCTTACTTCAAAAAGACATTTAGAAACAGAGAAAGCGATGGTTTCAATTTGAAAGGATTTTTTTGTTTGTTTGTTTAAGGAATCTGTAGCTTTTTTGTTAATATGGAAGTTCAAATGCTTCCATCCATCATGAAACTGGCACCGTTACCTTCCTTTTATAAATGTCAACTGTTTAAAACAAATTTCTCTGTTTTTAAATTTATCTTTTTTAATGACCTCATGTGTTAAAACTACAGATTTAAAAAAGGCATTAATAGCTCTCTTCTAGGAACACGACTGGAAACTTGGAATACAGAGCCTATATGTATGAAGAAGTAATTACTGGAGTTTGCTTGTATTTTCTGTGACAAATCTTGTATAAACTTAATCTCATTAGGTTTAGAAAATGTGCCATGTAATATTTTATGACTCAGAACTGCAATTGGAATATTTTTCTATGTTCTGGCATTAGCTCAACTTCTAATCCTGAAGCAAAACTTCCAAAAATATATACTATTATTTGAAGCTGCCTTAGATATAGCAATTATATAAACAATTTTTCATATGTAAAGTGAATTTTTTTCTAAAAAATCAAAGCTCAAAATAATTTTTTAAAAAGTTTTCATGACAAACAGTTATAGGTACTAGTATTTTCTAAGGTCTTTGCATTTTTCTCTATTGTGACCGTTAAAATAGTGGTTAACATGAATCCGGTTTCATGTATCATTAATCCAAGCCTCACTAAAGGTGGTGACTCCTCTCATTTTATTTCTATACCTGATTTCTTTACTGAACTTTCCAGCTGCAGTGGACTTGAGTGAACTATACCCCAGGAAACACCTTCTATCCCTGATAAGCTAGTTACAGGAAACATTTGTAGAGAAAGAAAGAGATAGGAACAACAATTCAATCTTTATTTCCTAAAATATAGCATTAGGTCTAGTTCAAAGTAAGAATATACATGTGGAGGTTTCCAGGATTCATGAATTTAAAACACAATTTGGTTTCCAATAACTAGCATTTCCTGTAAACTATGCACACTTAGCATTTCATCTAATTGGCTTACCTATAAGAGACATGTATCTGCGTATTTCATCATAATTATTAATATTTCAAATATTACTTATTTTACTCTAATCATGTGAATATCTTTGTGTGTGTGTGTGTGTGTGTGTGTGTGTGTGTGTGTGTGTGTGTGTGTGTGTGTGTGTGTGAATGTGTACATGTGTGTGTGTGTGTGAATGGATATGACCACGCAGGTTAGAAACACCAGAGACCCTGTAATTATAGTTATAAGTTTCTGTGAGCCACCTGATGTGGGTACTGAGATTCAAACTCTGGTCCTCTGGAAGAACAGTACATGCTCTTGACCCCTAAACTAACCTCCTAAACGTAATACTTTTACTCTTAATTGCCTTCTTCACTTAAAAATATTAGTATTTGTGTTTATGTATTAGATACAGAACACTTTGTGAAAGATATTTTGCATTCAAATATAAAACACCTGATAAGCATGTGTAGTTTTTCCCCCAATCAGATTTTCAATATGACATAAAATAGCTAAAGTTCATGATGTTAACAAATATTCAGACTGATACTTGATTGGTAGAGCTGGGGAAAACAACAACACTGATCTGCTAAAGTCATGCAAAATTTATCTCCAGAGAGGAGGAAAGTTTACCTCAGTGTCTTAGGCTGGATACTACACTATTGGTTTTAACTTACTTTCGGGAAAATGAATTAATAATAATGACAGCAAGTATCAAGGATTCACAGGAATTTTTATTTGAAAACAGGAAAGTTAAAGACAGCATGAAATGTCTGACATGGACCATCAGGGTTTTGAACGGACTAATACTTGATGATATTCTGGCATTGTCACTAAAATTTGGTGTCCTTTTATATACTAACTAACAGGGAAAATGAAGAACCCCTTCTCCATGTATGAATATTTGCTTGTTTAGACCTGTGTGGGACCTATGCAAGCAACATCAGTGCTTATGAGTTCAGCTTTAGTACTTTTAAGTTTCATTGTACAAGGTCAGGGTTGACTTTACTTAGGCAAGTTAATGTGCAGCTTGATCCACATTTCAAACTGTCACTAAGGAAATGTTGGACTTTTACCATTAAGACCTTAGATTATTTTAACCAGGAAATAATTTTGTATTCACATAACTTAATTAATATTCAACAGAGCTATACATTTTATGTAGTTTAATCCATAATAGATGCTATTTGTAACAAAATAACATGATAAATCAGATTGTTTGATATCAAGATGCTTTTATTTACTACCCCTTGTAAATTGTATTGTTCTTACTGTTTAAAAAAATTATTTTTATCCTAACTCAAAAGAAAACATCCATTATGCCTGGCTTCCCACAGGATCCTTTTCTTTAGATTCCTCTCTAACCTTGAAATGAAATATTAATTAAAATTATGTATAAAAACTTACTTGTTTATTTGCTAATTTTAAATGGCAATAGTATCTACCAAACGTAAATACAATTAGCATCCTTTAAACATCAAATATGCATGTTTGAAGCCAAGTGCTTCTTGGCTCATTATTCTATAAAATGACATGGCAACTATATTTTTGAAGCAATAGTAAAATGATATTAATAAGGCATAATTTTTAAATTCAAACATATTAATTTATGTAACCACATAGAATATATTTGTAGGAATTATTTAATTAACCTATCTGCTAATCTGTAAAATTATTCCAATTTTTAGAAAAATGAAATTAAAACTCAAAAACTAAATGGCTTTAAGAACTTCCATCATAACTACAAGCTACTAACTACAAAAATATATATCTTAGGAATAAGGCTTTATTTCTTATTCTTACAATAAAACCATTGTTTACAAATATGAAATTTAAAAATTTAACAATGAATCCACATATACCTAAACAATTATTAATAAAATGTTTTTGGAGATATAATATTATGATTTTAAATGTTTTTTTTTTCTTAAAAGGAACATTAGAATTTTTCTCATAGCTGATTTGTGTTTATCTTAAGCTATCAAGAATGGTTTATGTGTATTCAAGACCCAATTATTGTATGTGTGATCTTAAAATAAGACAACAAATATTACCAACTTGGAGAAAAAGCAGGTCAAATGCTAAGTATATTTTTCTCTTACAAATTTTGGGTAGACTACTTGGCAAGATTTTGATTTACCTTCCCCTACATGAACATGAACCTATCAGTCACAATACTGTGACAGCACAAAAATAAATGAAGTGTCTGTACACTGTTAGAAACATTCTTGTATTCAGATGAAAAAAACTCAATCCCATTTCAGTAGGCAGAGAGAATCGATGTATCATAAGAGACAGATGAACAAAGCCGATTATAGAAATAACTATATACAAGAGACTGAACATACTTGATGTTATTCCGAGGTAAATCCTAAGGCATGAGCAAAACTGCTCAATTTGTATTGTGTTGCTTGTATATATTTTTATTATATAAGTAATTGTTGCTAATATTAATACCTGAATAAAAATCAATTATTTTTTTAAAGTATCTTCATCCTGACCAGTGGAGGATACACTCTTACAAAAGCAAGTATATTCTTATTTTCATTTTATGTGTTTGAATATTTTATCTACATATATTCCTATGCTCCATGGCAATGTGTGGTCCTCACTGGGGCTAGAATAGACAGAATAGACTATTAGATGCCCTGGAAATGGAATTACAGATAGTTGTAAGCCGCCATGTGGGTGATGGAAAAAGAAACCCCGGTCTTGTGTGAGAGACCTATATGCTCTTAGGTAATAAGGAATCTCTTTAACCCATACTACTTTCTTTACAATATATACATATATATTAGGAATACAGCACTTTCTGGTAATATGTCTATCATAGAAAACACTGTAGGTAGGTAGGTCAATATGGTAAAATGTAGAACATGGGTTTAGTTTGCAGATAATTCATTAAACTTGCTCAGGTTTAAACCATATATATTTATTCATTAGACTCTAAAAGTAAAATGCTATTAATAAATCTGTTTACCTATACAGGATTCATGAAGAAGAGATAAGGCATAGCAAAAACAAAAAATGTAAGTGTGACAGGATACTAAGAATAAACTTCCCATTGTGTTTTCAGTATTCTATTTCACTGGGATATTTACTTTGAATTATTTGAAGAAACATAACCTTTAACCTTTTCAGTGTTAACGATTTTTTAGTTTAGCTTCAGGCATTGCAAGTTCCATTGCTAGACATCAACCTGACATGCTGCACTGATGCACTTTTCCAGCAAGAAAACATAAGAACAAAAAAACAAAAACAGTGAAGCTGGTGTCAAATGTTAACCAAAATTCCCTGCATTCTTCCATTCTGTTCACAAAGTGGTTATTAGTTTCTCTCAGCACAAAATAATAAATACTGTGAAGTTAATCTCTGTGTTGTCAGCTAGATTTAATCATCTCCTAATATGTGTGATTCAGCATATGTACATTTACTTCAAAACATCATGAAAATAGACGAATGAAATGAACATATAAAATATATAAAATTCCTGTAAATAATAAAGGTGTATAAAGCCCATTATTAATAACTGAGTCATGAAAGATTACCAAAACATTTTAACAATACCAAAGTTTATGATATTTATGCTCTAAACTAGTACTTCTCTTTCATCTCCAGGTCAGCTAGTTAGTACCTGTGCTCCAACTTTACAGAGAAAAGCTGAAAAAATGGAGCACCCTGTCTTCTCTCATCCTAATCAAAGTTATTGAGTATCACTAGGAAATGTCCTTTCCAACTAACGCAAAGGCAGACTCCACTTTCTGATGAGTGTTGCCAGGTGTCCTGTCTTGAGCCATTTCCTGTACAAATGAAGTTTTCTCTTATATGTTCAGGTTGAGAGCAGAAATGATGCTCAACTCCTGATGAGCTTACATGTACAAATTTCAATATTACACATTGAAAATATGTCAAAATTGCATTTAGTCAAGCAATTCCGAAACTGTGACTTAGCTGTAGTTTCCATCACAAACCTGCTGATGCTGACCTCTGCTCCCTGCTGTGTGCATCACAATTGCAAGAGGAGGAGTGCCACATTATCAATACTTTGGAAAATATAAGAAGATTACAACCGATTCATCACTATTACAGAAATCCACAATTGGTCATGATGCACGGACAAGTGATTGTGATGTATCCAGTATGAATTGTCACACTAATACCACAATGATACACATATGATTCATATATGGTACATATGCACAATAAAATATCTTCAGTTAGAAACAAAAAATAAAATCACTAATTCTCAGGTACTTAGATGAAAATAGAAAATAAATTAATGAGTATTTTAACCCAGACCTAGAAGGACAAGACACCTCATGTTCTCCCTCATCTGTGGTGCCTGGTTCCAAGTCTTCAAATGTGAGTATATAAACTATAGAGACCTCAAAACTAGGAAACTAAAAAGGGTATCATTGAAAAGTTATCATAAAAGCTTATTTTTGTAGTAGATGATAAACAACACAGGTACAGAAAATTAAAGACCCCAGAATGTTCAATCCTAAATGCAATGCCATATTATATCCCAATTTCTAAATATAGGGATGCTTACAGAAGAGGGAACTAAAAGATTAAGAGAGCTAGATGTGGTAGATAACTAGAAGTAAACAGTGTTGTCCAGAAACAATAGAGCAGCTGTAAATAGGAATTCACAGTGATTCCAACAGTATGGAAAAGACCTATGCAAATTCAAGTTAAACAGTATCACAGAGTGGAGAGGTAACAAGGACACACAGTGCCACTCTCAGTTGAAGAGCTATTGGTAATTATTGATAGTTAAGAAAGGGAATTAGTTTGAATATTATGACCCCTGGTAGGTCTAACACATTCTAGTGAATGAGCACTCACTTAATGGTTTGTAGGAAGCAGTTTGGGTGAGAATGGAGTGAGGGATTGATCTGAGAGATGGAAAAGTGAAAGGAAAAATTTCAAAATACAATGAAGAAAATCTCAATTAGAACAAATATTTACTTTTCATTTATTTTTAAAAGAAATCCATATGATTATTATGCTTTGTATTATCCATCCACTCTTTTGAAACTATTTTTGTGAGCTTCTCACTCCTTATATTTGTGGCCTTTGTATTATTGTTACA